>NW_026114001.1:0-166419 GCF_018139145.2 Gymnogyps californianus | reverse complement strand
TTACATAAAGTGCAACTCCACCTCCTCTTCTTCCCTTCCTATCTTTCTGAAAGAGCTTGTAGCCATCCATTGTGGTCTTCCAGTCATGTGAGTTCGTGATGGGTTCACTTTGGCTGGACACCAGATGCCCACCAAGCTGCTCTATCACTCCCCCTCCTCATCAGGACGGGGGGGCGGGAAATAAGATGGAAAAGAACTCGTGGGTCAAGATAAAGGCAGTTTAATAAAGCAAAGGCCATGTCCAGAAGCAAAGGAAAACAAAAGATTTAGTCTACTTCCCATCAGCAGGCGATGTCCAGCCACTTCCCGGGAAGTAGGGCTTCAGTATGTGTAGCGGTTGCTCCGGAAGACAAACGTCATAATAACGAATGCTACCCCCCTCCTCCTCCTTTCTCTTAGCTTTTATTTCTGAGCAGACGTCATATGGTATGGAATATCCCTTTGGTCAATTTTGGTCAGCTGTCCTGGCTATGTCCCCTCCCAAAATCTTGCCCACCCCCAGCCTACTGGCCTTTAGGGGTAAGGGAGGGGGAATGTTGGAGAGACAGCCTTGATGCTGTGGGAGCACTGCTCAGCAGTAGCCAAAACCCTGGTGTGTTATCAACACCTTTCTAGCTACCAATACAGAGCACAGCACTATGAGGGCTGCTATGGGGAAAATTAACTCCATCCCAGCCAGACCCAATACAATCTCCACCCCTTATTCCATACCATTTGCATCATGCTCAGGTCCCACATAATTTAATACACACACATATATATATCTTCTAACCATCCCACTGTATCTAATTCTCATTACTGAAATCCCCTCTTACCAACAGTTACAACATATACTACATACTTAAGCCATCTTTATACCCAACATTCAGATTTATACATTCTCATTAACTACTATCCCCTCTCCTTTAACAGGTAGATACTATTCTCCCATTCCATGGGCTTCCTCCACTCCTCTAAATGTCCATAAGAACAGGCTATGACTTGGGCCCCATCTGTCAAGATGGGTGCTCAGGACAGGAGAAGCAGCATGTTTGATTGCTGGGCACCAACACCAGCTTGGATTGGGTCATCGTTCCACTCGCCCAGTTCCTTGCGAAACTCACTCTTTGTTGGTTCAGGTCGTTCCTGCTGCATTACTTCCTACAACATACAACTCACATCACAGATTATTTTTCCCCCAAGGTTAAATCTCCTTGAGGCACACACTGGGTCTCCCCATCCTTCCGCATTACCCACCAAGTACACCCGGGTCCTTGAGCAAAGACAATCCCACAAATGGGTTTGCCTTTTCCCATGGGAGGAGCAACCCACACCGCCTTCCCCAGCCACTTCCCCATGTGCACTACGGGGACCTTATCTCCTCCCACAGTATGTAGGGGTTTTGTTTGGGCAGAACCAGGATGGTTAGCAGATCCTCTGGGGTTAACCAGCCAAGTGGCTTCTGCTAAATTTATATCCCAGTGCTTCCATGCCCCATTGCCCAATGCTCTCAACATAAGTCTTTAACAGTCCATTATATCTCTCAATCTTTCCAGAGGCTTGTGGGTGATAGGGGATGTGATACACTCACTCAATGCCATGTTTCTTAGCCCAGGAGTTTATGAGGTTATTTCGGAAATGAGTCCCATTGTCTGACTCGATTCTTTCTGGGGTACCATGTTGCCACAAAATTTGCCTTTCAAGGCCTAAGATGGTGTTTCGGGCAGTGGCATGGTTTACAGGGTATGTTTCTAGCCAGCCAGTAGTTGCTTCCACCATGGTGAGTATGTAGCACTTGCCTTGGACGTGTTCGTGGCAGTGGTCCAATATAGTCAATTTGCCAGGCCTCGCCATATTGAAAACCCAGCCACCGCCCTCTGTTCCAGGGAGATTTTACTCGTGTAGCTCGCTTGATTGCAGCACATGTTTCACATTCGTGAGTGACCTGTGTGATGGCCTCCATGGTCAGGTCCACCCCTCGATCACGAGCCCGTCTGTATGTTGCATCTCTCCCTAGATGTCCCGATGTTTTGTGGGCCCATCGAGCTACAAATAGCTCACCCTTACGCTCCCAGTCCAGGTCCACCTGAGCTACTTCGATTTTGGCAGCCTTGTCTACCTGTTCATTGTTTCGATGTTCTTCAGTGGTGCGGCTTTTGGGCATGTGAACATGCACATGGCGTACCTTTAGAGCCATGTTTTCTATCCGGGCAGCAATGTCCTGCTGTAATGCAGCAGCCCAGGTGGATTTACCCCTGTGCTGCCAAGTGGTCTTCTTCCACTGCTGTAGCCACCCCCATAGGGCATTAGCCACCATCCAGGAGTCAGTAGAGAGATAGAGTACTGGCCACTTTTCTCGTTCAGCAATCTCTAGGGCTAGTTGGATGGCTTTCACTTCTGCAAACTGACTTGACTCACCTTCTCCTTCAGTGGCCTCAACGACTTGTCGTGTGGGACTCCACACAGCAGCTTTCCACTTCTGATGGTTTCCTACCACACGACAGGATCCATCAGTAAACAAAGCATAACGCCTTTCATCTTCTGATAACTCATTATATGGTGGTGGTGCCTCTTGGGCACAAGCCACCTCCTCAGGCAATGCTCCAAAATCTCTGCCTTCTGGCCAGTCCATGATCTCTTCCACAGGATTCCTGGGTGGTTGGGTTTCCCCAGTCGAGCTCATTGCATGATCAATGCTACCCACTTACTCCATGTAGCGCTGGTTGCGTGATGTGTAGAGGGGATGTTTCCTTTGAACATCCAGTGTAGCACAGGCAATCGTGGTGCCAAAAGGAGATATGCTTCTGTACCAACAACTTCTGAAGTGGCTCGAACCCCCTCATATGCTGCTAGTACCTCTTTTTTCTGTTGGGGTGTAGTGGGCTTCTGACACTCAATACCCCCAGCTCCAAAACCCTAATGGTCGACCTCAGATGTCTCCTGATGTTTTCTGCCAGAGGCTCCAGGTGAGACCATGCTCCCCAGCTGCAGTGTAGAGTACATTTTGCACAGCTGGTCCTGTCCGGACAGGCCCAAGACCTATTGCATGAGCTATCTCCTGTTTGATATGCTCAAAGGCTTGTTGTTGCTCACGACCCCACTCAAAATAGTTCTTCTTTCGGGTTACTTGATAGAGAGGGCTCACAAGCTGACTATAACCTGGAATATGCATTCTCCAGAATCCCTCACAGCCTAGGAAAGCTTATAAGCTCTCTCTAGCCTGGCTAGCTCAGTCAGTAGAGCATGAGACCCTGTCGTGGTTTAACCCCAGCCAGCAACTCAGCACCACGCAGCCGTTTCCCCCTCCCCTCCCAGTGGAGTGAGGAGGAGGAAAGCAAAGGAAAAAAACTAAAACTCGTGGGTTGAGATAAGAACAGTTTAATAACTAAAGTAAAATATAATACTAACAATAGTAATAATGAAATATAATAATAATAATAGTAATGAAAAGGAATATAACAAAAAAGGAGGGGGAGGAAGGGAAAAACAAACAAACAAACAAACAAAAAAAAAAACCACCAGTGATGCACAATGCAATTGCTCACCACCCGCTGACCGATGCCCAGTTAGTTCCTGAACCACGATCCGCACCGCCCGGCCAACTCCCCCCTGTTTATATACTGGGCATGACGTTCCATGGTATGGAATACCCCTTTGGCTAGTTCAAGTCAGCTGCCCCAGCTATGCTCCCTCCCAGCTTCTTGCACACCTGCTTGCTGGCAGAGCATGGGAAACTGAAAAGTCCTTGGCTTAAGATAAGCGCTACTTAGCAACAACTAAAACATCAGAGTGTTATCAACAGTATTCTCACACTAAATCCAAAACCCAGCACTGTACCAGCTACTAAGAAGAAAATTAACTCTGTCCCAGCCGAAACCAGGACAGACCCCTAATCTCAGGGTCGCGGGTTTGTGCCCCATGTTGGGTGCCAAAAAGGACTGTGGGGAGTTGACCTTGGCTGGACGTCAGGTGCCCACCAAGCCGCTCTATCAATTCCCCTCCTCAGCTGGACAGGGGAGAAAAATACGATGAAAGGGTCGTGGGTCAAGATAAGGGCAGGGAGATCACTTGGCAATTACCGTCACAGGCAAAACAGACTTGACTTGGGGAAATTAATTTAATTTATTACGAATAAAATCAGAGTAGGATAATGAGAAAATAAAACCAAATCATAAAACACCTTCCCCCCACCCCTCCCTTCTTCCCGGGTTCAGCTTCACTCACAATTTTCTCTACCTCCTCCCCCCGAGCAGCACAGGGGGACAGGGAATGGGGGTTGCAGTCAGTTCATCACATGTTGTCTCTGCTGCTCCTTCCTCCTCACACTCTTCCCCTGCTCCAGCATGGGGTCCCTCCCACGGGAGACAGTCTTCCACGAACTTCTGCGATGTGAGTCCTTCCCATGGGCTGCAGTTCTTCACGAACTGCTCCAGCGTGGGTCCTTTCCATGGGGTGCAGTCCTTCAGGAACAGACTGCTCCACCATGGGTCCCCCACGGGGTCACAAGTCCTGCCAGCAAACCTGCTCCAGTGTGGGCTCCTCTCTCCATGGGGTCACAGGTCCTGCCAGGAGCTTGCTCCAGTGCAGGCTTCCCACAGGGTCACAGCCTCCTTTGGGCACATCCACCTGCTCCAGCATGGGGTCCTCCACGGGCTGCAGGTGGATATCTGCTCCACCATTAACCTCCATGGGCTGCAGGGGGACAGCCTGCCTCACCATGGTCTTCACCAGGGGCTGCAGGGGAATCTCTGCTCCAGCGCCTGGAGCACCTCCTCCCCCTCCTTCACTGACCTTGGTGTCTGCAGAGTTGTTTCGCTCACATTTTCTCACTCCTCTCTCCCAGCTGCTGTTGTACAGCAGGTTTTTTCCCCTTCTTAAATATGTTATCCCAGAGGCGCTACCACTGTTGCTGATTGGCTCTATTGGACATAGGGGAAGCTTCTAGCAGCTTCTCACAGAAGCCACCACTGTAGCCCCCCCACTACCAAAACCTTGCCACACAAGCCCAATACAGTTTTCCCACCAAGTTTCTGTGATTCCTATGACATCATAACTCTTAGACTGGGCACAGAGCTCCAGTTCCTCCTGTTTTTGCCCAGACTACTTGCATTGGTATACATGCACTTGAGGTGGCTGGACTTAGGGTTCTTGGCTTTGGAGAGGGTTGGGGAGCATTCCTCACTACTTTGGTAGGTGTGCTCATCCACCCTGTTGCTTATGGATATACAGGTGTCACAGCTGTGGACCCCACCCCCCAAGTTTGTTAGTTTAAAGCACAATTCACTAAGCCAATCTGCTAGCCAAGATTCCCCTGCCTCTTCTAGATAGGTGGATCCTATCTCTCCCCAATAGGCTGTATTTGTTGAAGAAAGTCCCATGATCATAGAAAGCAAAGCCCTGGGGCAATGACACCAGCCACAAAGCCAGGTATTGATCTGCATGATGCATCAACTTCTGCCTGCACCTCTATCCCTGACTGGCAAGACAGAGGAGAAGATCACTTGGACACCTGTCCCTTTCATTTGTGCCCCCAGGGCTCTGAAGTCTTGCTTGATCTTGCCCAGGTTATGCTTTACCATGTCATTGGTGCCCACATGGAAGAGAAGTAGGGAATAGTAGTCTGCGCTTTTAACCAGTTGTGGCAGTCTCTCTGTGACATCCTGGATCTTGGCTCCTGGCAAGCAGCAAACTTCCCTTGACTGTATATCAGGCTGGCAGATGGGTGTGCCTCTGTGCCTCTCAGCAGTCGCCTACTACTAGCACTTGCCGCTTCCTTTTGTGGCTTTTAATATGTGCTGCTGGTGCAGTTTCTCCCTGTGAATCTTGCTCATTGGTTTTGTCTGCTGCCAAGACTTTGTATCTGTTGCTGGTTGGTACATACAGGGAAGGGGAATGAAGTGATATCCTGTTGCCATGAGTCACCAGAGACCATGGCGCCTCCTTCTCCAAGGTGCTGTCTGTTTGCTGTTGACACTCTTTGTCTGGTAGCCCTTGGAGGTCATTGCCACGGGGCCCTAGTATTTCTTCTTGCAAAGTCTCGAATATACTGTTTCTTGTTCCCCTTCCCTAATACAGCATAGCCTGCTGACTTCCTCAGGCAGCAGGTGGAGGAGCTGCAGGAAGTGACTCCACCAGAGCACACCTTGCACAGGTGGAGCTTGCACCCTCCTCCACTCAGGATTGTGGGGGGCAATCTTTGCAGCCCTCCACCTGGACAGCAGCTTCCTCCACTCATCCCAGGATAGCCTGGCTAGGTAGCTGATTCCTGTCTGCTGCAGAGCGCAGCCCTTGCCTGGTCTCTACCACCATGCTTCTGACAACCTCAAAGCACTGCCTAATAAGCCCTTCTAATTCCCTGGAGACCTCAAGCTGCTAGGTAGGCTTGCACAGCCACCAGCTTGCAGGGGTGACCATCAGGGCTGCAGCCTAAGCCTGAGGGCGAGCAGAGCAGGCAGCAGCCTGATAACTGGCAGAGTGTGCAGCCCTTCCTGCGAGAACTGCCGACACAGCTCCCAACAGACACTGCTCCCCGTTTGCACGCCCTGGTCGTTGGTGCTCCCTAGGGGTCAGTTATATGCAGCTTCGCACGGCTTGAACTGGCCGCGGGGACCGCCGGCACCACCCAACTCTTGCCCGCCCGTGTCATGAGACTTACTGCCAGCTGGCTAGTCCCTCCCACACACACAGCCCAGAAACCCCCTCGGACACCCCCAGGGACCTCAAAAACCTCGCACTCCTCTCAGCACGCAGCAACTGCTGCTGCTAGCGTCGGCTTCCCGTGGTTTGAACTGGCTGTGGGGACAGCTGCTGACAGGAGCAGTTTGTGAAGGACTGTCTCCTGTGAGAGGAACCCCACGCTGGAGCAGGATAACAGTGTGAGGAGGAAAGACCAATCTCCCTGTCCTTATCTCGATCCATGAGCTTTTCATCTTATTTTCTCTCCCTGTCTTGCTGAGGAGGGGGAGTGAGAGAGTGGCTTGGTGGACACCTGGCAGCCAGCCAAGGTTAACCAACTACAAAACCAAAGCCCCAGAAAGAAAAAACAAAACAAACACAGATGCCCCAAAAGCCCAGAACTAAACAAAAAAAAAACCCCAGATGACATAAAAGCCCAGAACCAAAAGAAAAAACAGATGCCCCAAAGCCCAGAACTAAACAAAAAAAAAACCCCAGATGACATAAAAGCCCAGAACCAAAAGAAAAAACAGATGCCCCAAAAGACCAGAACAAACAAAACCACCAGATGCCCCAAAAGCCAGGAACCAAAAAAACCCCCAACCCCTATGACCCAAAAGGCTGGAACAAAAAAAAAAAACAAACCCACAAACAAAACCCTGTACGACCTAAAAGCCTGGAACCAAAAAAATAACCTGGACAACCCAGAAGCCTAGAAGCAAATGACCTCAAGACCCCAGAACTGCAAAATCCCAAAGCCCAAGAATCCAAAAGCCCCAAAATACAAGAACCAAAGATCTCCCCCCAAAAAATCCAGACCCAAATAAGACCCCCAGCCCACCCCCAGAAAAGACTTCAGATACTAGAACCCCAAAACTAAACCACCAGAATTGAAAAATACCCGAACAACCCAAAACCCCACAGTCAAACACCCCAAACAACCCAAAACCCCGGAACTAAAAAACAAACCAAAAAAACCCAAGCAACCCAAAACACTGGAATCAAACACCACAAACAATCCAAGATCCCAGAACAAATAAAACCCCCAACAACCCAAGACCCCAGAATGAAAAAAAACCTCAGGTGATCCAAAAAACCCAAAACAGATGCCCCCAAAGCCCCCATATGCGCACATCCCCACCCCCTACCTAATCCTGACACACCCCACACCTACCCACAACCGACCACATGTGCCCCACAAATGCACCTCACACAGCACCCATGCATGCACCACACACCCCATGCACACCTCCCCACACACCACGCATGCATGCACCTCCTACCCCATGCACCCCACACTCTACTCCCACACACACCACATAACACTGTCACAGAGGCTCACACAATCAAATTAAACAGGTGTTAAACTCAACGAAATTTATTCTTCAATCAAAATCGTTTAGAACTCTGACAACATTCATAAACCACAGGTTCAATAATGTAAGGGGAAATTAATACTACACAACTGACTTAAGAATTCTTAAGCATTAGAAATTATAACCTAAAATGCGCATATCACTCACCTAAAAGATGAGGGCTCTCAACCTGCAGGAGCTACCTTGGGCAGCATCCCGACCCAAAGGGAGAGTCCTCAACTGCAGACCCGCTGCTCCGAGGAGGACCGACTCAATTTGTGTGTGTGCGCGTCGTGTGTCGTCCCCCCCCAGCGGGGCTCCGTTTATACCCTAGTAGAATCTGATCTGTGGTCAAATAAGGTCATGTTAGGCCTCATTGGTCGAGGGTCAACACTTCCTTATTCCTCCACCGAAGATGTGTACGTAACTCGACCCCACCATGCGGGTGGGGCGGCTCGACCCCCAAATGGCGGCTTCTAGTTTTTTTCCTCTTTTCCATGGCTGAGAAGTTTCGCTCTCAGTCAGGGTGGGTGTACCTGCCACACAATCCACCCCGTGACCACAGTCATGATTCGACTGGTTTCCTTGGAGTGGTGGTACAGTCACCTCTTGCCTCCAAAGTTAAAAGGGAGTGCAGTTTTGGCGAGTTTTAACGCTCATTGTGGATCATCGCTCCTTTCTTATTCTAAAGTTATATTGGGATATCTAATACATGAACAGGTTTTAAAGGAGTATAGTTAACCATTAATACAGATTTCACTACCACGCGTTTAATACAGCTTATTATAATACAGATTACAATAATCATAACTACAATCATTGTTAAAGACTGGAGGAGGCTGGTTAGCCATCCCGACAAAGAAAATCCAAACATATCAAAAATCTTTCCCAGCCAATTAGTCCCTAGTGCAGCAACAATTGCCTCTGAGTCTTTTGCCACTTTCTTCATTTTGTTGATTTGGTCCTGAAGCGGCATTGATACGTTCGGAATGTGGACACAGCAGTCGTCCATTGACATGTTCAAAACTCCACATACACCTTTCTCCTTTAGTAGCATCAAATCCAATACGGCTCAGTTTTGGATGGCCATTTTACTGGTATGTTGTAACTGATTGTTCAAGAGCCCCAAACTGTCAGACGTAGCATTGGCTAAGGCTGATAGTTGTAGACCTAGTTCTAGAATGCACTGTCAGTTTTGTACCGGAGCAATTCCTAGCCCAAATATTGATTCCATCCACCATCCAACTTGTGTTGAGGCTTCCTGCCATCCCTTCCATAAATCCCTTGGCCTACGATCCCACCACTTATGTGGCATGGGTCCTTCTTGATAAATAGGACAGAGAGAAGGCACGGCTAATGTGCAGGCTAGTTCAGGGACAGTTGGATATAGTTAGGAATATAGGTGGCTGTCAGAACATGCCCACACTAAGTTAGGGGGTGCAGAGACAGTGGATGTTTGATATGAACCTGGCATGGTAGTAAGGGGACGACAGTAATCTTTCTTGCTACAATTCAGGACAGAAGGTCATGAGTAGGTAGTATTGCTACATAGACAGCCCTGTATTAGAGGTTCTTGAACAGGAGGATATAGCCATAGTAATGGCATTTTTTCTATGTCTTTGCACCCAATTTCCACCTGGTAGTTCCAGAGCAGAGATTTTCCTGCCAAGAGTATTTTATCCTTTTCTCCATACCAGCTAGGTTTATAGGTGTGTCTAGCCCATGTGCAACTGAGGGGGCAGTCAAACGAGTTACAGTTACATGCACTGGGATATTCATTGTTATCCCATTCAGGGTGTTTGATGCACCATGAGGCATTTAATGGCTTTGTGTATTGTAGGGAATGGTCATCAGTGTTCCATCGAGCACTATATTCAGTAGTCCCCCGTAGAACTTCAGGGTATCGTGTAGTACCATTCCAGCTCCACCCTGTGGCCTCATGGGTAGGTTGAAGAATATAATTACATCTGGTGTTCCATACCAAACTAGCATTTACTGCACCTGGTGACCAACTATAGACAATGTAAGTATAGCCTCCTTCCCCAACCTCTTTGAACCTCCAGCTATAATTGTTAAATTGCTCCCATGTGCGATATATTGATGTCCTGCACAAAAATCAGTAGAGGGTCTTCAGCTGACTTGGGGGTAGGTAGGCAAACCGTTACAGAGGTTAGGTTCATCATTCGGGCAAATCCCACCATCATTTTTGCTACCACATTGTCATCCAGATCTTTGCCGTCCACACTGGCTGCCATCATCACTGCCAGTAGGAGCACCAGGATGGCTTGTTTCTCCATTGTCCTGTAAGAAAACACAAAGCTGGGCCTCAGTCTTTTAAACCAGGTCTCAGGGTTAGAAGTCAGGGATTATCCACCAGGCACTGATACAGTGAGTGTTTCTGCTCCCATCTAGGGCTTCCCAGGCATATAAGCCTCTGGGTTTTGCCAGGGTCATAGGAACAATGCCAATGGAGGGCAGTTTCACCATGACGGGTTGGCCCACGTACATCCTTAGTGGGAACTGGTTCCTTTGATTGTCTGGTATGGGGTCATCACCCGTTAATGGTCCCATAGGACAAAAAGCTTGGATTTTTGGACTTTCATAATTTCTCCATCGGTTATTAACAGTAAACCACTTGTGGTAACCGTATGTCCCAGTTATGGCGCAAGACGTCAGCATGTCTTTTGATCAAACCATTGGTTTATTCAACTATACTGTTAGCCTGAGGATAATACAGTGTGTGAAACACCCATTTGATGCCTTCCCCTCGTGCCCACTCTTGCACCACTGTGGCCATGAAATGCGACCCATTGTCACTTTGAATACATTCAGGAATAGGTAAAATATTAAACCATTCTCACAGAGCTTGGACTGTCTGATCTCCAGTGGCTGTGCTAACAGCCGTGGCCATAGACAATCCCGATACCACCTCTACTCCTACCAAAATATATTTCTTCCCATGGGATGGTTTCAAAGGGCCAACATAATCAATCTGCCAGGTGCTCCAAAGAGCCTTGCCTTGTCTGATATGCTGGGCCGGGGCTTGATTTGGGTGATCAGCCTTGAGCCTTATTTGGCATTGTGGGCAAGCCGTGAGGATTGCCTCACAGGTTTTCATAGGCACTGGCCAACCTCTAGATTGGCATTCATAATAAAGATCTGCTTTCCCTGAGTGGCCTCGCTTAATGTGCAACCATTCAGCTAATCAGTCCCAATCTTCCTTCTCACTGGTGACTGCCCTGATTTGGGCCAGGTGGTCCACCTGTTGGTTCCATTTCGCAGCGGGGGTTCCGTCCTGTGTGTGGCCCTTCACCCATCCCACCTTCAAAGGCCGGGACCTCCCTATTGCCAGGAGACATTGCCAGTCCTCTGTCCTCCATACCTTTGTACTACCTATTTCCCATTTACTAGATTCCCGCTGACATATCCATTCTGTAGCACCCTTAAAGGTCACGTAGGAGTCAGTATAAATGACGGTAGCACCACTCTCCGCAGCCAGTAGAAGAGCCCGTAACTCTCCTACTTGTGCGCTACCTTCACCCTCCTCTTTGACTGTCTTCCCGGTACCAATTTCTAACGCTACTGCTTTATATTGCCACCTTGATCCCACTCGACAGGCAGATGCGTCGGTGAACCATACTCCCTGCATATCTGAGCCTGCCACAAATTCAGGTGCTTCTTCAATCGGAGGTTTGTAGGGCCGACCCAATAAGGTCAAATCAGAGTTTACAGGCTGTTGTAGTCTGGAGGCCTTGACCTTGACCGTGCCCTCTTTCAACGGGAGCAATTGGCTAACCCCTTCTAAGTATGCATACCATTTCCGAACCGTAGCCTTTTGGGCTACTCCCTCAGGAGGGGGCGATCCATTGAGGATTGATTTTAAGAGAGGAAAAGGGCCCTGTACTATAACATCTTGTAATGCACGCAGCTTTTCAGCCTCTTTAACCACTCTAGTGAGGGAAAGGACCCCCTTTTCCCAATCCGAGTACTGTTGCTCAGTCTCCTTAAATGAAGTGGAAGAGAACAATAAAGGTCTAGTCTGTCCTTGCAGTCCCTTTTGAAACATGCCACAGTACGAAGCATGTGCGGCAAATCCCCACTCCACCCTTAACATATCTCACAGGTGCAACGGGCCTAGCCTCTGGTAAGCCTTGAGTTCATCTTTCAGGATATTGAGGGCTTCCATATGTTGCGGAGTCCAATCCCATTCCCTATTCTTTTGAAGCAAGTCATATAGAGGGCAGGCAATCACTGAGAACCCTGGTACATGTTTCCTCCAGCAGCCCAAAGTACCTAGCAGCTGCTGTAATTCTGTCTTATTGCCCGGAGTCGGTCCCTTCTCAATAGCCGACAGAGTGTCGTCGGGTACCGCAACTGCTCCAGCTATCCATCAAGCTCCTAGGAATTTAATTTCTTGTCCAGGACCTTGACATTTAGAAGGCGGAATGTCTAGCCCATTCTTAGTCAACAAATTCCAGATGGCTTCAGCCACTTGCCCTACCTGTTCCTTGTTATCTCCACCAACTAGGATATCATCTATATATGGATATATATAGACGCCTGATGGCACTTCCACAGCATCAAGAAGTTTGGCTAAGGCATTGTGGGCAATAGCGGGGGAGTGTCTGTATCCTTGGGGAAGTCGATTAAAGGTGTATTGTGTCCCCTCCCAAGTAAAGGCAAACTGGGGTTTATCCTCTTCCCTTAGGGGAATCATAAAAAACATATCCTTAACATCTAGGGTGGCCATCCATGGGTGGGCGGCTGCCTATATTGCCGTTACTATTGAGGTTATGCTCAGGACGGCAGCAGTTAGTGGTGGAGTATTACTGTCACCAAAATCGGGAATAAACCTCTTAACACCAATGTAGCATTAAGAAGCAGGCATTCTCTTTATTACAGCGCTGGATGCACGGGGGATCACTCCACCTAATGTGCATGCCGCATACAAAAATTACAGGGTTTATATCCAGTTATCTAATTAGTAACAATTAGTAAAAACATGCTGAAGTTTATACTCATTGGCTAGTGATAAACATTTCATTCATTACTGGTCAGTCGTATTTAAATTAACTCTGCTTGCGATGTAGATTAGCCCGCATGCTCCTTACGGGTGTGTGTGGGGGGCAAGTTTCTTTGGTCTTGAATTGAGTCGGTGGTCGTGCTTCCCCCTGCCGCTTTTACCTTTCCCCTAGTTACGAAGGACTTCTCCGGGTTTGGCCCATTTTGTAATTCAGTCAGCAGAGCCAGGGGGTACCGATACTGAGGAACATCTTGCCCTTTTAGCACGTATTGTTTCAGTATGCAGACTTGCTAATCTTTGGTATGTAGGCCTACTTGTCCTTGGTAGCAGACTTACTCATCTCTGGTATGCAAGCCTGCTTGCTCTATCTGTACAAAGTTTACACAGAGGGGCCCTTCACCAAATTGTCTAAGTCTTTTGGTAACATTACTGTTTAATCTCCTATAATCGATTGTTAAACACCACCTCCCGTCCAGTTTACAGAGTGGCCAAACTGGAGAGTTATAAGGGGAATGTGTGCCACTTATGATCTGTCTTTTCTTGAGGTCATTAATTATTTCTAAAATACCCCGTTTGGCAGCGGATATTGAGAAACACGGGTTACTCTAGATTGCGGTAGTGCAGGAGCAACCTGCAAAGTTTTCACATGGGTAGCCTCTGCCCCTCTGCCTCAAACTCCACACCCTGCCATTGGGTAGATACCATCGTTTGCCCGCCAGCACATCAAATCCTAATATATTTCCCTTATAAAGGCTTAAAGTCACTTCCGCAGCCATCATTCTCTTTCCCCAGGTAGCCAAAGTTGAGTTCGAGCTATGGGACATTTTTCTGCTGCCCCCGTCAGACCTATTATGTTTATAGTCTTTCTTGATGGTTTGATTCCTAACTCAGCAGCTTGCTGTTTATTTAAAACACTAATTTGGGCTCCCATATCAATTAAGAATTCTAAACTTATCTGTATTGGACCCACAGGGATATGTATATAAGGCTCCCTGTCAGCAGACCATTGGCAAGAACTCACCCCGCGGATTGGGTGGCCTGAACCCCAAACTGCAACTTCTAGTTTTTTAGCTCTTTCAGTTCCCCTCGCAGTGCCGCGAAAGGGTTAAGTTTCCCTTCCAGAGGGGGTGCGGTTGCCGGCGTTTCCCTTTGGTCTCTAGTTTTCCCCTCTAGCAATTCCACCAGCTTCCGGATGTGGTCGGTGGATTGCCCGTGCAACATCGCTCGGGGTGCCCCTAGTGCTAACGCTTTTCGCCAAAGGTCGTTCCTTCCGGGATCGTAAGTCCGACCCGGCCTACCTCGAGGAGGGGATTCAGATTCCCGGTGGGGAGGCCGTTCGGGGTGGGGCTTTCGACTGGCTTGCCGGACCTTCCTGTTACCATCCACGCCACCGCTCGGCTCCGCCCATCCCATTTCGCGCCCATGAGTAACTATATTGTGTAACACTTCCGCTCAGGTTAACACGTGCACGGGCGAATTCTGAGGGTTTTGTTGATTACGTTCAATGGCCCCCTGAATCCTTTCTCTGAGGGACTGGACATGTATTTTTAAGGCGTCCGGTAGCGCTCTAATGAGAGGTCTAAGGTGGCTGGGGTCCACCGGTGCAGCCATCGGTATCCCTTGCTGCCCCCTTTCATACATCGCCTGAACATACGCAGCTTTTTGCACTCCTTCCACTAACTCCAACAATCCCTTTACCCGAATAGTAATAGGTTCTCCTCTCTCCTTGGGGTCCACACCCCCAGCCCAATAAGCTACTCGAGAAGTTATCGACTGATCGCCCTCCGGTCCGTCACTCAGAAACACTCCCGGTCCCCAGAAACCCCTCGCTTTGTCATCACTCAATAGTATCCGATCTCCCCCCGTTAAAGAAACTCTCCACAAATATTCAGTTTCGGTTTCGCCCAGCTTGCGCAAAAACTTAGCTTGTAATTCACTGAGCTCGGGTCCCATCCAAGGGGTCGTGCGGATAGTGGTTCGGGGGTTCCCGCCTTTGCAGACCCGTGTGCCTTTCCGTTTTAATAAGGAGTCGTACGTCCCTTTCCTCTAATTCCTCTACTTCTGTTGTCCCAAAAATCAGGATTCTTTCACCCAGTGTGCAAAAAAGCCGATTAACACACAGAGTCGAGATATTTGTTTATTTCATGTCTGCGCAGAGATGGGTGCTAGGTGGTAACTCCACAAAGCTAGCACACCTGGTTAACACACGGTAAAGCATTTTATACCTTTCGAGCAACAGTTATCAGTATTTTTACAGTTTCGCTTAGTTACCCTCGTTCCTATTGGTTCTCGCAAGTCTCATCTCCACTTAAAGTCGCAGTGTCCTCCTTTTTTACTGCGCGTATTCTGTGAGGAAGGGGCTTCTGTTGGTAGGGGGCTCTCCCTGCCTGAGGGCGGGTTTTCTAGTATGTTAATTAGGATAGTTCACTCACAGTTCAAGTAGCTCTTTGGTTGCCCCTGTGCTTATCTTGGTATTTCTTTACCCGGCTGACTTATGGTGTCATCTTGTTTCTCTTCTCAAGGTGGTGCCTCGTTAACTAAATAGCATCCTTTGTTTTTGTTTCTCGCATATCTCCAACAATTCCCCCCTTTGAGACTTAGATAAATAGTTCTTATTTAAAATAAGTCTCACTTAGATATTTTCATTCTAAAACTTCAGTCTCTGGGAGATTTCAAAATTTTCCAAAACTGCTCATAGGTTCCTTCCCATTGACATATGTCTTGCTGGAATTTTTTTCCTGTCCTTTATAAGGAAGTTTTCAAGTTTGAGGAATTTATCTCCCTCTGTCGTGAGCGTGCATACCCTGGGTGATTGCATTAGAGCAATTTGCTTCATCATGTGCCAAACCTTAAAATACAGTATGATTATAAGCAGTAAACATGTTAGTGATTACAAGATCACAACAGGGTGTAGCATGGGATTAAGAATGCCTGTTGCCTTGGGTGACCATCCGAGGAGGGCTTCCCACCACCTATGTTCTCCAGCTTTCTTCAGCTGGTCCAAAACATGATGTATCTCTTCTGTGTCATGGTGAACGGTGATTGAAGTCCTTTGTCCCTCTTCTCGGGCACGTTCCAGCAACTGGTGTAGATCATTATGTTGTAAAAATTTTTTTCACCAGCGTGAGATCCATCCCAATGGAAGTAAGCAATAGATCCTTAACTAAAGTATAATTGGATTGTATTAGCTGATAAGTCGTAACAGGAGCTGAGTAGTTGAAATCACATCCTATGATGTTAGTAAAGTTACAAATGCAAGTATTTGAGTGATTATTTATCCCGACAGTAATATTATCTACAACTATAAAATTACATAGAGTTCTTATACACACACATCCTTTCCCAATATATAAGTACAGTTCCAGGGATTTCTTTCAGATGTATCTTGAAGTGACAAACATTGTGCTCAGTGTCAAGACAAATGTCTTGAGCTTTGATGGTATTACTTTCACAAATAAATCCCTGTTGTCACCGTACCACACATGCATCAACTTCAACAGTCTGCCATCTGTTATTGTCTCGTTGTGCCCATACTCTATGCTCTAGTGGATAGAGTACAGTCCCATTGTGATTTAATCCTAACACGATGATCGGGTAGATGTTTTTTACTGATGCATTCTGTATGGTTACAACAAAGGCCGTGGCTTTGTTATCGATAGGATTGTGAGTGAAATTGACCAGATACCACCATGACTGGAGTTCTCTTTCAAATGCAGTTGCCTTTTCCCAGATTATTTTCCGAATTTTAGTAGGTAAGGTGCCATCTTCACCTTCTCTTACAATTGCTGCTATTGTATATTGCACCCACAGTTGAGCTTGGATGCAACTAAGAGCTAGAGAAATATTATTTTGGGCTATACCAAGTACATCTATGATTATTGGTGGTCCTTTTCATTAACCCTTTCCCGCTGAGGCAATATATCAGATAACAGCCATTGATGAGTTCCTAAGGGAGGATCGCAATGGATGTTCTAATTTTTTTTTTTTAAATCATGTGTGGCTGTACTAAGTTTGTTTGCAAGTATTTCATATCTATGCTGTTTAAGACTCCCAATCCTGTCCCTAGGATACCAGTTACATTTCTTTTTACTCGATTTGGAAGGGTAAGAGACTGCCCATGTAACCATGCTAACCATCCTGTATAGGACGCACTTATGAATGGTGAACAGGCTGGTTTAACTGCAGAGATATTAATCTGCACTGATAGTTCTACCCGTTTGAGGGACCATGATGGATTAAACAAAAGTCGTTGTTGTCCAACCCTTTTAACAACATATGGTCCAACTCTAGTTATCTGGGGCGTTATTTCCTTTAGTAATATCCTAATTACTTCCCTAGCCCATTGTTGCGACAAGGGAAAGTCTCAGGCCATCTGGAAAACGTATCCACTAGAACAAGTAGATACTTATGTTGTCCGCATTTTGGTAATTCAGAGAAATCTATTTGCCAGTATTCCCTAGGGGTTATTCCTCTTTTTACATCACCTGCTGGCGGCTTTCTTTGTATTTTGGGATCATTTACACAAGTTTCATCTCTTTGCTATTTTATCTGCATTTGTCTGCATTTTTGGCCCTATAGCGTATCTCTCAACACCGCTTATCATAGCATCAGCTCCCATGTGAGTTTCTTCATGTAGTTTCTTGAGGAGAGCTTCCATCATTTTCTTTTAATTTCATCAAAACTACTCCGACACTCTGGAGTCCATTCTAACAACTTCCCACAAGGCCCTTTGTGGCTGCATATAAGGGTTTTGTTTTAACTCCGAAATTGGGGATCCATATCCAGCAGAATCTGGCTGTTCCCAGAAAGTTTAGCAGGCTTACTGTGGCTTCTGTACAAGTCTGTTCTGTATCTGCTCCAATTAAGATATCGTCCACATACTGTAAGAGAGTAACATTATCATTATTAGTTTGCCATTGTTCTAATTCTTTGGCCAGTACTTCACTGAACAAAGTGGGACTATTTTTAAATCCCTGGGGAAGAACGGTCCAACACATTCGTCCTTTCCTTCCAGTAGTCGGATTCTCCCATTCAAAAGCGAAGAGTGTTTGACTCTGTTCATCCACTGGAATGCAGAAGGCGGCATCTTTTAGGTCCAACACTGTAATCCTGGGAGTGAGGCTTTCTCACCAATAAAATCGGTGTATTGTATTCAGATTGACATTCTCTGAGCAGTCCATATTGAATAAAGGTATTTATCAGGGCTTCGAGGCCCTTGCGAGCTTCCAGCCTAATAGGATATTCATGCACCCTTACTGGTTTTGCCCCCTCTTTTAGTTCTACTTTAATTGGACTCACATTTTTTGCTTTACCTGGGTTTTTTGAAGCCCATACCAGGGGAATTACTGCTTTTAATATAGCATCCAGAATATTCTCTTTGGATTCTTCCGACATTTCATCTGTCAGCAAGCAGATCTGAGCTCTCCAGGCGGTTCGAGGGGAGATATGGAGCTGTACAGCATTCTCAGAAAAGGTTATTTGTGCATTTAGTTTGCATAGTAAATCTCATCCCTACAAAGGTAGGGGGCATTCTGGCATGTATAGAAACTCATGAATTAATTTAGCTCCCCCAGTTGTGCATTCCATTGGTTGTAAAAATGGCCTTAACATTCTTCTTCCCTTTGCCCCAACAATAGGTATAGTTACTTTACTTAGAGGTCCTTTACAAGTGGTGACTACTGAATGAGTAGCCCCACTGTCAATTAAAAAAATCTATGGTCTCGTTCCCCAGCTTAACTGGAACCAGGGGATCAGCTGGGAAGATTTTAATGTTCTCCCCTGGTCCCCTTCATTCATTGTCTGAATCTTCTAACAAGATTAGCATTTTCTGCATGATCCCGTTCCTTTGGCCCCTCTCGTTTCAGGCATTCATTCTTCCAGTGTCCCTCCTGTTTACAGACCGCACACTGATTTAGCCCTAAAGGGGTTCAGTTTTGCGGACCTCTTCCCTGCATTATTCCACCACATCCTCCTATTCCTTTACTTTTTCCTCTACCCTTCCCTTCAACATCATTTCCATTTATTGCCGCTGCCAGCAAAGATGCTTGCAACTTCATTTTGTTCTGTTTTTCTTTTCTTTCCCTCTCATCTCGATTGTCATAAACCTTATACTTTATCAATTGTGAGATCGACATTCCCCCAGCTCCATCAACTTTCTGCAACTTTCTCCTTATATCCTGAGTCGACTACCCAATAAACAACATATATTGAACATCCTCTGATTTGCCTCATCGTCCGGATTCAAGTCCATCCATTTTCTAGCTACCTCACATAGCCTTTCGTAAAAGGCTGATGGATTTTCCTCCGGACCCTGCCTTACCTCATAAAGCTTAGACACATTCTTCAATTTAGGCACTCCATGCTGAACCCCATATAGTATCAGCTGCTGATACTGCTTCAGTTGAGCCCTCGTTCTCCCCCCCATTAGGATCCCATTCTGGGTCCCTTTTAGTAGGTAGGAACTCCTCAGAATCTTCTTGCCTGTTTCTCCTTCCCCCTTCTTCCCTGGCCCTTTCAATCACCATTCTCTTTTCCTCTGCCGCAAAGAATGTATTTAGCAGAGCCTGTATATCTCCCCAGTTGGGATTATGTGTTAACATTATAGCTTCTAATAGTTGATGTACTCCCTCAGGGTTTCCCCTATAGGATCCAACAGATTGTTTCCAATTTAACAGCTTAGAGGTAGTGAACAGAACATGTACAAAAACCAGCAGTCTTTCCGGTCCCGCTGCTTGTCTCAGGGGAGCCTGTACAACTGGTTCAGTGTGCCCTCTAGTCCGGCTGGAAATGGGGCTAAAGTTCTCATTGCCCGATTGTAAATTAGGATCAATTGTCGATTGTCCGGCACTATTTTTGTATGGAGGTGGGGCTGTCAGGACTAACAGTTGCACATCTTTCTGCTCTTCTCCCCCTGCAATCTTTCTATCATCACAGCCTATGCAACAAGCACTCTCCTTTTTCTCAGAAGCTGTATACATCACTAGGTCAGTCTTTAGCTTACATTTTTCCTGCATATCAGATTTTCTGTACAAAGTCATAAAGGCATCAACATAAGGTACTTCATCCCATTTCCCCATCCAACGGCAAAACGACATAAATTGTCATATAGTATTATAGTTTACCGATCCATTTTCTGGCCAGACCTCATCATAACCCAATTTATAATTTGGCCACCATTGATTACAATATCTTTTCATTTTATCTTTAGTCATCGGATCTCCCCCAAACTTATTCCAATTTTTCAAAATACACCCCAAAGGGCTACAGGGAGGAATCGTGGATTGGCTTGCTCCCATTTTAACTGAATTTACCTATTTGCTGGCTTTGACTCCCTTGGTCGGTAATTACCCTTCTGACCCCTTTGGTCAGTAATTACCACTCTGACCGCTTTGGTCAGTAATTTCCTCTCTGACCCCCCTTGGTCAGTACCGCTCTGACCCCCCTTGGTCAGTATGCGCACTCAGTTCTGACCCCCCTGGTCAATTACGGCACCCCTTGCCGAACGTCTACGTGCGACTTTATGCGCCCCACCGGCGACTTTATGCGCACTCGGCTCTGACCCCCCTGGTCAATTACGGCACCTGTTGCCGAGCGTCTACGTGCGACTTTACCCTTTAACCTTCCATGGGAGTCATTGAATTTGTAATTAAATTTTATACTCACCAATCCAAGGATTCATTCCCCTTTCACCCTGATACAAATATCTCTGGTCGGCGTTGCACCTTTGAGTCGCTTGTCGCCCCGGCTTCAGAGGGAATCCGGAGGAGTCCCCGATCAATAGGTCGGTGCGCGCTGGAGCTCGGTCTGGTCCGGTCCGCTGTCGGGGATGGCAAGACGATCCGGGCAAGGCCTTATGGCTGTCCCATCTGGGTCGCCAAAATGTTGTCCCAAAAAACAGGATTCTTTCACCTGGTGTGCAAAAAAGCCGATTAACACACAGAGCCGAGATATTTGTTTATTTCATGTCTGCGCAGAGATGGGTGCTAGGTGGTAACTCCACAAAGCTAGCACACCTGGTTAACACACGGTAAAGCATTTTATACCTTTCGAGCAACAGTTATCAGTATTTTTACAGTTTCGCTTAGTTACCCTCGTTCCTATTGGTTCTCGCAAGTCTCATCTCCACTTAAAGTCACAGCGTCCTCCATTTTTACTGCACATGTTCTGTGAGGAAGGGGCTTCTGTTGGTAGGGGGCTCTCCCTACCTAAGGGCGGGTTTTCTAGTATGTTAATTAGGAGAGTTCACTCAAAGTTCAAGTAGCTCTTTGATTGCCCCTGTGCTTATCTTGGTATTTCTTTACCCACTGACTTATGGTGTCATCTTGTTTCTCTTCTCAAGGTGGTGCCTCGTTAACTAAGTAGTATCCTTTGTTTTTGTTTCTCGCATATCTCCAACACTAGAAAGCGCCCAGAAGGCTCTGAGATTTCATTGCCTGTGTGGATTTGTGCCCTATGGCAAGGAAAAGTCTTCTTCTGCCGCGACTCCGTCTCTAGAGGCGGGGAGTAGCTGAGGATTGCACATAGCAACGGGAGGAGCGGAGCGAAGTCGCCACCGGGACGTGCTACTGCCATCACCGAGATGTGTTTAGGGCGGGAGACCCGGAACGGGCGCTGTGGAGGCTGCGGCAGCGCGGTCATTGCGGCACGCGGTGGCCGTTGTGGGGCGCTGCAGCGGCAAGCGCGTGGTCGCGCCCTGTGAGGACGCAGAGCAGGAAGCTTGGAGCCGCTGGTGGGCTCCTGCGGGCTACTGCCTCCCTGCGGTACTGGGATATCGCTGGAGGCGTCCAGAGTGTATGGAGAAATGCCTGTTTCGGTACTAGACATAGCACCATTCACAAAAGTTTATGAAATCAATAGGAGTTATATGCCAAATACTTATACAGATCTAGCTTCAGATTGCCATTGTTTTATGAGCTCTAACCAGTCTGTATGAGTCAAAGTTTGAGGTTTATCTAGTATGTTTTATCCAAAGTTTCTAAAAGTTATTAATTTTAGTATTCAGTAATTACTGTTTTTAAAAAAACAGGAAGCTGGGATTTGTATCAGCTTTTATTTGATCCACGTGAGTAAAAGACATACAGCTGAACAATGAAAGATTTGGTGATCAAGAGGAATAATTTGAAAATACAGTGGCATACATTGATTTGGCTTTATCTGGTAAAATCCTGAAAGATAGGTTGTATGTTTGACTTTTAAATCTCAAAGTAACCACAGTTACTTAAATCCTTAAGTTCCAATTAAATCCACAGTTCTTAAATCCTTAATAAATACTTGAAATTAGGAAGGCTTTGGCTTTATCAGATACAGCAGTACTTAATTTATTTTATGTTGTGTTTCTGCATTTTTTTTAAAGTAGTACACCTCACTAATGTATTTCTTTTGGCATTTGGTTCAGGCCTTTAACATGAAGATAACTAGTACTACTAAAGTAATATTCTACTTTTTATATAAATAGTTCACTTGAGCCCAGCTACTGAATGCTCCAGAAGGAAGGAAACAGAATGAGATAATCATGCCCATAATGAAGATTAATTGCCATCCCTTCCTGTGAAGGCAATGGAAGAATAGTAGTTAATATGTAGGACCCCGATACAGAGGAACAATAAGAAATTCTCCCCCTGTACTTGGCACTGGTGAGGCTGCACCTCAAATACTGTGTTCAGTTTTGGGCCCCTCACTACAAGAAAGACATTGAGGTGCTGGAGCGCGTCCAAAGAAGGGCAATGAAGCTGGTGGACTTGGCAGTGTTAGGTTTACGGTTGGACTCAAATGATTCTATGATAAATGTTTCTATAAATACATTAGCAGCAAAAGGAGGGCTAAGGAGAATCTCCAGCCTTTATTGGATGCGGAGGGAAACATAGTGAAAAAGGATGAGGAAAAGGCTGAGGTACTTAATGCCTTCTTTGCCTCAGTCTTTAATAGTAAGACCAATTGTTCTCAGGGTACCCAGCCCCCTGAGCTGGAAGACAGGGACAGGGAGCAGAATGAAGCCCCCATAATCCAAGGGGAAATGGTTAGCGACCTGCTACACCACTTAGACATACACAAGTCTATGGGGCCAGATGGGATCCACCCAAGGGTACTGAGGGAGCTGGCGGCAGTGCTCACCAAGCCACTTTCCATCATTTATCAGCAGTCCTGGCTAACCGGGGAGGTCCCGGTGGACTGGAGGTTAGCAAATGTGATGCCCATCTACAAGAAGGGCCAGAAGGAGGATCTGGGGAACTACAGGCCTGTCAGTCTGACCTCGGTGCCGGGGAAGGTTATGGAGCAGCTCATCTTGAGTGCCATCACACTGCACATACAGGACAAGCAGGTGATCAGGCCCAGTCAGCATGGGTTTATGAAAGGCAGGTCCTGCTTGACTAACCTGATCTCCTTCTATGACAAGGTGACCCACTTAGTGGATGAGGGAGAGGCTGTGGGTGTTGTTTACCTGGACTTTAGTAAAGCCTTTGACACCGTTTCCCACAGCATTCTCCTGGAGAAACTGGCTGCTCATGGCTTGGACGGGTGTACTGTTCGCTGGGTAAAAAACTGGCTGGATGGCCAGGCCCAAAGAGTCATGGTGAATGGAGTTAAATCCGGTTGGCGGCCGGTCACAAGTGGTGTTCCCCAGGGCTCAGTATTGGGGCCAGTTCTGTTTAATATCTTTATCAATGATCTGGACGAGGGGGTGGAGTGCACCCTCAGGAAGTTTGCAGATGACACCAAGTTGGGCGGGAGTGTTGATCTGCTTGAGGGAAGGAAGGCTCTACAGAGGGATCTGGACAGGCTGGATCGATGGGCCGAGGCCAACTGTATGAGATTCAACAAGGCTAAGTGCCAGGTCCTGCACTTGGGTCACAACAACCCCATGCAATGTTACAGGCTTGGGGAAGAGTGGCTGGAAAGCTGCCCGGCGGAAAAGGACCTGGGGGTGTTGGTCGACAGCCGGCTGAATATGAGCTGGCAGTGTGCCCAGGTGGCCAAGAAGGCCAATAGCATCCTGGCTTGTATCAGAAATAGAGTGGCCAGCAGGACTAGGGAAGCGATTGTCCCTTTGTACTCGGCACTGGTGAGGCCGCACCTCGAGTACTGTGTTCAGTTTTGGGCCCCTCACTACAAGAAAGACATTGAGGTGCTGGAGTGTGTCCAAAGAAGGGCAACGAAGCTGGTGAAGGGTCTAGAGAACAAGTCTTATGAGGAGCGGCTGAGGGGACTGGGGTTGTTTAGTCTGGAGAAAAGGAGGCTCAGGGGAGACCTTATTGCTCTCTACAACTACCTGAAAGGAGGTTGTAACGAGGTGGGTGTTGGTCTCTTCTCCCAAGTAGCAAGTGATAGGATGAGAGGAAACGGCCTCAAGTTGCACCAGGGGAGGTTTAGATTGGATATTAGGAAAAATGTCTTCACCGAAAGGGTTGTCAAGCATTGGAACAGGCTGCCCAGGGAAGTGGTGGAGTCACCATCCCTGGAGGTATTTAAAAGACGTGTAGATGTGGTGCTTAGGGACATGGTTTAGTGGTGGACTTGGCAGTGTTAGGTTTACGGTTGGACTCAATGATCTTAAGGGTCTTTTCCAACCTAAATGATTCTATGATTCTAAGTTGGTCTGTCTTCAGTGATGTAGCTCTTTATTGCTCAGCCAAAAACTTCATGCTGTCAATTGAGTTCAGTAGTATTATATTGCTGGAAAATGTATGTAATAACTAGATCCACTAAGTGACAGTGTTACACTCTACCTGTTTAGGTGTCCAGTCCCAGAATGGACCTTGAGTCCTGCAGTAGGTTTGGGAGGTTTCTATTCAGGGCAGGAGACATTTAGGCCCTTGAGAATGAGATTCATGTTGAGGGGGGTGAAAGAGTGGCTGTAGGAAAGGTCAAGGATGGGATGCCACTCACTGGTAATTAAATGCCTCACTGTAAAGGTCAGAGGAAAGTCAGCCTCCATTCGGGTTTCACTGTTTCCTGTAATTAGGAACCTTTGCCCTTTAAAAAAGAATGAAGCAGGAGTTCATTTGGTAAAGATGCCATATTCCAAATCTATACATGCTTAGGAAGCTGGGTCTCCTCTACTTGTGTGGGGCTGCTATTCTGTGCACATGAAAAATCCGCTTGCGGAAAGAACCTGGATGGAGGAGTGTACTGGGTCTGGCTGGTATGGAGCTACTTTTCTTCATAGTACCTTGTATGGAGTTCTGTTTTAGATTTGTGATTAAAACAGTGTTGATAACACACCAATGTTTTAGCTATTACTGAACATTGCCTGCACAGTGTCAAGGCTTTCTCTGTTTCTCACTCTGTCCCTGCAGCAAGTAGGCCGGGGGTGGGCAAGAAGTTAAGAGGGGACACAGCCAGGACAGCTAACCCAAACTGACCAAAGGCATATTCCCTGCCATATAACGTCATACTCAGCAATAAAACTGGGGGGGTAGTCTTTCCAAAGTAGCTGTTGCTCGGAGACTGGTTGGGCATTGGTCTGCTGGTGGGAAGTGGTGAGTGATTGCCTTTGCATCACTTGTTGGTTTTCCTCTCTTTCCTTCACTTATTCAACTGTCTTTATCTCGACCCATGAGTTTCTTGCTTTTGCTCTTCTGATTCTTTCCTCCATCTCGCTGGGATGGGGAGTGAGCGAGTGGCTTGTAGGTGCTTAGTTGCTGGCTGGGGTCAACCCACCACAGTCCTTTTTGGTGCCCAATGTGGGGCTTGAGGGGTTCGAGATAACGATAGATTTCATTGGAGTGTGCTAGACTGAATTTATAGGTGTTATACCTGTTTAGCTGTTACTTGGCAGGTTGTTACTTGCTGTTGCTGGTCACGATGTTGACTTGTTTGCTCTCAATACTGGTTTATTTGTTCTCCTCACCTGCTCCATGGCGTGCTCCCTCTGTTGCTGTACATCAAAGTCCAGGGCTTGTTAATGGCTGCTTTCAATTTTTGCTCTTTGCTGTGTTGTTTATCACTTTGTTTTGTTTTGCCTGGGAGAGCTATGATAAAGGCACTGGCTTTGAGCCTAATCTGGTATTTGGGCCCAACATTGCTGCTGTCCCAGTACTCCAGGAACCATCTCATGGAAACAATTAACAATTACACCTTTCTCCTCTGGCATCTGCCCACCATGATGCACATGGCTTGGAGACCCATTCAATGCTACACCACCTGGGTTTCCCACCATCTAAAGGGACGTAAGATTATCTATACTGTTCTCTCCTTATAGTGTTAGCTCTAATAAATAGCATTTTAAATGATACCTTACAGCGTCTGAGTGTCTTTCTTACTGGGATCATAATGGACCAGCACCTCTGGGTGACAAACAATTGCCTGGCACATCGGACCCACAGGAGTATAAGGCTCTGGTTGACACCAGTGCACAGTGTACCCTAATGCCACCTGAGTATAGCATCGAATGGGCCTCCAATCCATGCACAGCATGCTGGGCAGACCCCGTCCATAGAAGAGATTCTCCCATTTTGGTCATTCAAGCTATTTAAAGGTTTTTCTTACAATAAAACAGCTCTATTCATCATTTCCACTGTCAAACAGAAAGGATGTTCACATGAGAACCTCTTGCTGCACTCCTAGATAAAGGCAGTCTAATCACTGATACCAAGTGGGAGCTGCCCACAGGCTTCTCTGCTACAATGAGTTGGCTGTTTATCCTGTGGCTAAAAGGGATTTGTGCAGCACAACACAGGCCTGAAGTCCACGCTGTATGTGCAGGATATCATGGCACAGCACAGGCCTGGACCTACTCAGGTTAACTGTTATGTGGATCACTAACCCCTCGATGTACAATGGTCTCCTGGTCAGGATCAATACATTCTGGTCTGAGCATTCATTACCTGACTCCTGTAATTGCAAACCAGAAGTCCCTTCATCAGGATCAGGAGGAGAGGTGTCCTCAGCCCTTCTGTTGCCTCTGGGGAATTGCTTGACAGAAACCAGAGCAGTAATCTTTCTGGATGAACCCCTTTTAGCTGCTGTTTTTCCCTGCAATTCATGTACACGGACTTCCAGGTCCGAGGTAGGTGCATGGTCCCACTTCCTCGCATCCTCTCCATAGTCATGTAGATGGAACCACAGGGTGGCATGTGATGTGCACCCACAGTTCCCTTTCATTTGAGTGGGGAAAGGCTGACTCTGTACAGCACTCTTCATAGCCAGGATGCTGGTGTGGTGGGTTGACCTTGGCTAGCTGCCAGATGCCCACCAAGCCGCTCTATCACACCCCCTCCTCAACTGGACAGGGGAGAGAAAATATGAGGAAGGCTCATGGGTAGAGATAAGGACAGGGAGATCACTCACCAATTACCATCATGGGCAAAACAGACTTGACTTGGGGAAATTAATTTAATCTATTGCCAATTAAACAGAGCAGGATAATGAGAAATAAGAACAAATCTAAAAACACCTTCCCCCACCCCTCCCTTCTTCCTGGGGTCAACTTCACTCCCGACTTCTCTACCTCCTCCCCCCGAGCGGCGCAGGGGACGGGGAATGGGGGTTGTGGTCATTTCATTACGTGTTGTCTCTGCCACTCCTTCCTCCTCACGCTGTTCCCCTGCTCCAGCGTGGGGTCTCTCCCATGGGAGACAGTCCTTCACGAACTTCTCCAAGGTGAGTCCTTCCCACAGGCTGCAGTTCTTCATGAACTGCTCCAGCATAGGTCCCTTCCACAGGGTGCAGTCTTTCAGGAATTAACTGCTCCAGCGTGGATCCCCTGCGGGGCCCAAGGTCCTGCCAGAAGACCTGCTCCAGCATGGACTCATCTCCGTGGGGCCACAGGTCCTGCCAGAAGACCTGCTCCAGCATGGACTCATCTCCGTGGGGCCACAGGTCCTGCCAGAAGACCTGCTCCAGCATGGACTCATCTCCGTGGGGCCACAGGTCCTGCCAGGAGCCTGCTCCAGCGCGGGCTTCCCACGGGGTCACAGCTTCCTTCAGGGCACATCCATATGCTCTGGTGCGGGGTCCTCCATGGGCTGCAGGGGGACAGCCTGCCTCACCATGGTCTTCTCCATGGGCTGCAGGGGAATCTCTGCTCCAGCGCCTGGAGCACCCCCTCCCCCTCCTTCTTCACTGACCTTGGTGTCTGCAGAGTTGTTTCTCTCACATATTCTCACTCCTCTCTTCCAGCTGCTGTTGCACAGCAGTTTTTCCCCCTTCTTAAATATGTGTCGTGGTTTAACCCCAGTCAGCAACTAAGCACCATGCAGCCGTTTCCCCCTCCCCCTCCCAGTGGGGTGAGGAGGAGGAAAGGAAAGAAAAAAAAAGTAAAACTCGTGGGTTGAGATAAGAACAGTTTAATAACTAAAGTAAAATATAATACTAACAATAATAATAATGAAATATAATAATAATAGTAATGAAAAGGAATACAACAAAAAAAGGAGGGGGGGGGAGAAAAAAAAAAACAAACCAGTGATGCACAATGCAATTGCTCACCACCCGCTGACCAATGCCCAGTTAGTTCCTGAGCTGCGATCCGCGCCTCCTGGCCAACTCCCCCCTGTTTATATACTGGGCATGACGTTCCATGGTATGGAATACCCCTTTGGCTAGTTCAGGTCAGCTGCCCTGGCTATGCTCCCTCCCAGCTTCTTGCACACCTGCTTGCTGGCAGAGCATGGGAAACTGAAAAGTCCTTGGCTTAAGATAAGCACTACTTAGCAACAACTAAAACATCAGAGTGTTATCAACAGTATTCTCACACTAAATCCAAAACCCAGCACTGTACCAGCTACTAAGAAGAAAGTTAACTCTGTCCCAGCCGAAACCAGGACAATATGTTATCACAGAGGTGGTACCACCGTTGCTGATTGGCTCAGCCTTGGCCAGTGGAGGGTCTGTCTTGGAGCTGGCTGGAACTGGCTCTGTCCGACATGGGGACAGCCCCTGGTGAGTTCTCACAGGAGCCCCCCCGCTACCAAAACCTTGCCACGTAAACCCAATACAGCTGGCCTATAGGGGCAAGAAGGAAGAGAGATTATCTACGTTCTCTTTGAGTTGCTGGAACCAGTGGGACAGTTTCTCAACAGATGAGATACAGGCCTGTAGGGTCAAGGGGAAGGGGGAAGAGATATTCTCTTCAAATTGCCAGAGCTAGCAGGCTGGTTTATCCACAGTTGGTGCCTCAATGTCTGCCCAGACCGTTATCGCCAGGGTGTTGGCATACTACATCAGTGCATTCTGTACAAATGTCCAGCACATAGACTGCATGCACTGGATGTCATCCATATCTTTGGAGGCCTGGTTGTTGTGCAGGTTGCTATAGAATCATAGAATGGTTTGGGTTGGAAAGGACCTTTAAAGATCATCTAGATTAGATTGTTCAAAGCCCCATCCAACCTGACCTTGAACACTTCCAGGGATGGGGCATCCACAACTTCTCTGGGCAACCTGTTCCAGGGTCTCACCACCCTCACAGTAAAGAATTTCTTCCTTATATCCAATCCAAATCTACCCTCTTTCAGTTTATAATCGCTGCCCCTTGTCCTATCACTACAGGCCCTGGTAAAAAGTCTCTCTTCATCTTTCTTATAAGCCCCCTTTATATATTGAAAGGCTGCAATAAGGTCTCCCTGGAGCCTTCTCTTCTCCAGGCTGAACAACGCCAACTCTCTCAGCCTTTCTTCATAGGAGAGGTGTTCCAGCCCTCTGATCATTTTTGTGGCCTTCCTCTGGACCCGCTCTAACAGGTCTGTGTCTTTCTTGTGCTGGGGACCCCAGAGCTGGACACAGTACTCCAGGTGGGGTCTCACGAGAGTGGAGTAGAGGGGCAGAATCACCTCCCTCGACCTGCTGGCCACGACACCTCTCATTACTGGTTTCCATTTGGACTTTGAGTCATTGAATGCAACTCTTTGGATGCGGCCATCCAGCCAATTTCTTATTCATCGAATAGTCCATCCATCAAATCCATATCTCTCCAATTTAGAGGTAAGAATGTTGGGGAGGACCATGTCAAAGGCCTTACAAAAGTCAAGGTAGATGACATCAGTTGCTCTTCCCTTATCCACCAACACAGTCACTCCATTGTAGATGGCCACCAAATTAGTCAGACCACCTCCACCACCACTAATTCCCTCAGATACTGGATACCTTCCTCTGTGGTAGTCCACTTGCCTTGGTAGTTTACAAGATCCTCCTTGAGGTGATACCTTGTCTTCACACTCGACAGAAGCTGCCTCCAGAGGCTGCAGATTATTGCCCCTCTTCCAATTCCCTTGTAGATTCCATGGTCCCTAGTGAGGGATCCCAGCTGCCGGGCTTCCTTATCCTCTAATTCCTGACTGTGGGCCCAAGTATTCCAGCATCGGAGCAACCAGGTGATAATTCGCTCACCTGGCTGATGGCCGAAATCTTTCTGCATATCTCGCAGCTCGCTCAAGGACAGGGACTGGGTGGTTTCTGCCTCTCCTGTTCTTGTGGCTGTCCTGCTGCAGAATAGGCTGACTCTTCTGATTCTTCCTGTAGTGAGAGACTAATTTGTGCCAGAGCTTAGCACTAGTGACTAAGTAAATGAAGCCTTAGGCCGCATGAATTGTACTTCAACCTTTGTTTTTATCTATGGAAATGTAACCAGTAGATAAGGAAGTATAAGTAAAACTTTAACTACAGGATGTTCTGTAACAAAAGAGAAGGAAATGTCTCAAGACACAGACAAAAAGGGTGCCTGGAGACAGCGAGAGTGAATCAGAAGAGAAGACCCCAGACTCCGCGAAGAGGATTGGATGAGCAGAAGTGCCATGAGGAAATCAAGCGACCTATAGAGACTATAAAATCCGGTAACAATCGACAGGCGGGGAGTTGATCTGATCTGTTAAAAAGCAGAACCTAGGGACGAGCCCTGTTGAGGTGACGTCCGCATAATTCCTACCATGGTCTAGGTGGCGGCTGCATAATTCCTACAACATTCCTCCTGCCCCCCCTCAGGAGGATCTTTTTCCTCTCTTACTAACAGGGTTGACCTCCACTTCCATTGTTTCTTCTTGACTACAGGAGCAACTGTTATAGTTGAGGGTTGGGTCTCTCATTTAGCCACAGCGTTCATTTGTGTGCTCTCAAATTGAGCGACCTTCTCAGTGTCTTTGTGTGTCCTTAGATTGGGAGACCCTCTTCTTCTTTTGAGGATGATGGACAGAGGCTTGATAGGTATGGGCCAGGCCCCAATACAGTGTTAGAAGTTGCTGCATCTCATTGGGGCAGGCAAAGCTCCCCTCCTTCAAATGGCATACCAATTCAATGGGATTACATGCCTGTTCAGGCATAAAATCACAGGCTATTGGAGGTGATAACAGACACAGTCACCTGCCCAAATCCTCCCATACACCCTGCCACCCATGGATCAACCACCTCGGGGCATGTTCCTGTGTGGCATTCTCACTTAGCTGGTTAACCTTACGAACAATAATAAAAATCAAAATCAGGCTCATGACACATACCAGTGCAAACAGTCTGATTGCATAGGGATATTCAAGAAACTGAGAGGCCATTACAAGAAGGCTGGAAAGACCTATCCTGGAGGAAAGGAAGGGGTAGGTGCCATTCTTCCCTCTCTCCACAAAGTGTCTCTCAGAGGGGAAAGGTGTAATTGCTGGTTGTCTCCATGAGAAGGTTCTTGGAGTACTGGGACAGCAGTATTCTGGCCCAAATACCAGATTAGGCTCAAGGCCAGTGCCTTTATCATAGCTCTCCCAGGCAAAACAAAGTGATAAACAACACAGCAAAGAGCAAAAATTGAAAGTAGCCATTAACAAGCCCTGGATTTTGATGTACGGCAAGAAAGGGATTAAGCACCAGAGCAGACAAGGGAAGACATAAATCAGCATACAGAGTAAATATGTCAGCATCATGGCCAGTAACAGCAAGTAACAGCCTGCCAAGAAACAACTCAGGTAAACAGATATAATGGCTAGAAGTTCAATCTAGCACACTCCAATCAAATTTGTCATTATCTCAAACCTCTTTAACCTATGTTGAGCACCAAAAAGGACTGTGGTGGGTTGACCCCAGCCAGCAGCTAAGCACCACACAGCTGATTGCTCACTCCCCCTCCCCCAGCAGGACAGAGGAGAGAACAGGAAGAGCAAAAGCAAGAAAACTCGTGGGTTGAGATAGAGATAGTTTAATAAGTGAAGGAAAGATGAAGAAAAAAAAAAACAAGTGGTGCAAAGGCAATCACTCACTACCTCCCACAAGTAGACTGATGCCCAGCCAGTCTCTGAGCAGTAGCTACCTACCTAACACCCCCCCCTCCATTTTTATTGCTGAGCATGACATTATATGGCATGGAATATCCCTTTGGTCAATTTGGGTCAGCTGTCTTATCTATGTTCCCTCCCAATTTCTTGCCCATCCCCAACCTATTCGCTGGAGAGGCAGAGTGGGAAAAAGAGAAAGCATTGATGCTTGTCCTGGTTTCAGCTGGGACAGAGTTAATTTTCTTCCTAGTAGCTGGTACAGTGCTGGGTTTTGGATTTAGTAGGAAAATAATGTTGATAACATGCTGATGTTTTAGTTGTTGCTAAGTAGCTCTTATCTTAAGTCAAAGATTTTTCAGTTTCCCATGCTCTGCCAGCAAGCAGGTGTGCAAGAAGCTGGGAGGGAGCATAGCCGGGGCAGCTGACCTGAACTAGCCAAAGGGGTATTCCATACCATGGAACGTCATGCCCAGTATATAAACAGGGGGGAGTTGGCTGGGAGGGGCGGATTGCTGCTCAGGCATCGGTCAGTGGGTGGTGAGCAATTGCATTGTGCATCACTTGTCTTTTCTTGGGTTTTATTTCTCTTTTTTTTTTGTTATATTCCTTTTCATTACAATTATTATTATTATTATTATTAGTTAGTAGTGTATTTTATTTTACTTTAGTTATTAAACTGTTCTTATCTCAACCCACGAGTTTTACCTTTTTTTTTCCCTCCTCCCCATCCCACTAGGAGGGGGGAGTGAGGGAGCAGCTGCATGGTGCTTAGTTGCTGGCTGGGGTTAAACCAGAAAATGCTGTACAAGTACTGCTCAGCAATAGCCAAAACATTGGTGTGTTATCAACACTGTTTTAGTCACAAATCCAAAACACAGCACCATACCTGCTGCTGTGAAGAAAATTAACTCCATCCCAGCCAGAGCCAGTACAATGTCTCACTATAGTGCTGCATTTGTAAGCTGCTCAGCTGGTCAAAGTATTATTACACACACTCTTTGAGATCCAGGGGTTTAATTAAAACTTTTTTTTTTAAGCAGACACAACTGTCAAACTTTTTGGAAAATCCAGACCAGTTTGTGTAAGTGCACTACCTACCTAAAGCTGAAGTTGTGCTTGGAGTTCAAGTTCAATATACTCCTCCTTTCATTAAAGCCACTCATTAACAGAGGTGGATTATATCCAAAGACCCTTGATTAGACAGTTATGTGATGGCATCAAATTCTAAGCTCTCACTGAATAGTCTACCTGGAAATGCATATATAAATATATAGAAAATTTGGGGAAGAAAGAATTGAGCTACTAGATTCCTGAAAAGAGGTTATTTGCCCATGTGCTTATTACCAGAGCAAACCTAGTCCCCTTCAAAAAAGGATCAGTGCTCTCAAGTGTCTACATTATGTAATGCTTTCTGCAATCTGAAGCAAAAGTCTGCTCATATTCATGCTTCCATAGCTGCCTTTGTAGAAACTTGTCCACTGGAAGAAGGTAGGCAGAGTTCCAAGAGGGGGCAGATTGAAAGTTCAGTAGTTATTGCAGTTGCTGTATGCATGCTATTCACCTGCAATATAACCATGCCGTTGCATGTTTTAACTCAGTCCACTTGACATGGTTTCTTCTTTCCTGCAGCTTCCAGTTTCAGCACTGAACATTCACAGCGATTTCTTTCTGCTGTGTTAAGGCTTCTAGATTTCCTTTCATCAGAATCCTTTCTTAAGTCTAAGGAGTTTGAAGCACTCTATTTTCCTCTGCTTCTTCCAACCATCCTTTAAGCAAAAAATATTCGTTTTGTTTGAGTAATAATAATGTATCCTCATTCCCCAGGTCTGTACATTTGCCAGCCTCCTGGGATTGTTGTGTCAAAAGATTTGATCAATTAATGCACTACAGAATTAATTATTTGATCAATTAATGCACTGCATTTACTGGCACTGTCACCTTTAGCAAGCACAATAACCAAAAAATCAGTGGCAGCCAAGTGGCAGAGCCAGACAGCCCCAGGATGAGGGGGCAACTGGGAAGAGAGGGAGGAGCAGGAAGTAACTGTTGAATAATGCATATACTCATGAATAATTAATTAGCTCATACTCAGACGGATTGAATGCCGTGAGCGGCACATCACAGTAGTCAGTGGCCTATTATTGAACATGCCGGACGCTGTGTGCAGTGTTAGGAGCTGTTGCAGCTTCCTGGGGTAGCTGCAGCAACGATGAAGGGCGTGGTAGGTAGTCTGTTGGCTATCGTCATGCAGGAGAGCTTCGGTTGCGTTGTCACCAACTGCTTTTACCAGCTCCTGGACAATGAGTCTGACCCCTTCCACACCCTCTGTGATGCCGAGCGCCGCCAACAGCGGCGCAAGAAGCACAATGAGGCAGCAGTAGTCACCGCCAGGAGACCTGGTCTCAGTGGCAGGACCAGTAGGACGGAGTCCTGGAAGGAGTGCAAGCAGTTTCATAACCCTCTCGCCCCCAGTGCTGCTGATTCAAAGGAACCGACTCACAGACGGACTGTAAGCCAAAGCACCTTTATTTTTGCTAGCAGGGAGAGCATAGGGTCCGCACCCTACAAAATGCATCTCCGCCGAGGTAAAATTTCAGTCAGCTTATATAGCAGTTTTATTAAACATTCCATACATTCTGTGGTTAATCCCCGATAAGCAAGCAGTCTGGTTACAAAATTTTAGTGCTCTATTTTGTCTATTGTAACTAATTTTATGGTTCCCTAGATAACAAGGCATATGTTAACAGAGCCACCTATCTTCAAGGACAGAGTATATAAAATGTAACTAACAAGACATAATTCTCAGCAAATCTGGTATGGTATCATTATCCCTCCTTTTCTTTTGAGGATAAGAATTCACAGTATTTGCTAACTCATATTTATGCTTAAAAGCGGCTTAGTTATGTCAAGCAAACCTTCAAGCCATACTAAACTTCATTCCTTAATTCACTGCTGCAGCCCCGTATGCCATGTTGAGGGAATTACACCACCTACCAGGAATTATGCCACCGTCAACACCCTTGGCCCGTGTTGAGGGAATTACGCCACTGTCAACAGGGCTCAGCCCTAGGTTCCTGCTTGAAGATGAGTCACCAATCTGCTGAGTAAATAAGTGGTTTATTTATCCAACATGCAGAGCAGCTCGAGCTGGGTGCCTCCGAAGAGGGACCCTGAACAAAGAAATCCCTGGGCATTTATACCCTTACAATCTAAGTTCCCCACCCCTCACACGACAGTTCGGACCAATAGTAATATTAGGGTCTGGGGTCTTCCCGTTCTTCATTGGGTCCCTTCATTGTCTCTAGGCAGGCCGTTTTTTCTCTTATCTCTAAGGTTGCTGCATCAGCTGACGACTGTAGCGGCCTTCCTTGGTTCCTTATCTTCCAGCTCGAACCAGCTCTGGGGCCTCCTTTTACTTAACTAGGTAAAAGTTCAGCATATCTAGGTGAAAGTTCACAGCTTGTGGCCTAAGGCTTCAGCACATTTAGCTACTAATGCTAAGCAAGTTATGCTAAGCAAGTTCTTTATAAGTAGTGTAACAAATCGCACAACACGCCACCTGGCGCTGCAGACGGGGCAGTGGTGCCTCGGCAATCGTTGGGCGAGTGTGGTGGGGGGGTACCGAGAGATGGGGCTGCCTTGGGCAGCACCTCATCATTTGATGGTCCGTGGCTTTCACCTCGCTGTGGTTTTTTTGGGGAGTAGGAGGTGTCGGGGGGAGGGGAGGAGTTGGGCCACTTTTTACCTCTTTCTGCTTTGAGACAACAGGGCAGGTGATCCTGTCATTGATGTCCTCGTTTTTGTGAATTAGAGGGGCATTTTTGTTACGATGAGTGGCTGAGAGTGAGATGGGGAAATTACTTGAGTTCACTGAGCTGTAAGAATGGATTATGGTTGCTCCTTTCTGGAAAAAGTGGTGCACCTACCAAAAAACACAAAGAAGTTACACTAGAAACTTAATTTACTTACCCACAAATAAAGGATCTCGCTCTTCTAGTGTTGTGGTTTAACCCCAGCTGGCGACTAAGAACCACATGGCTGCTCACTCACTCCCCCCCAGTGGGATGGGGGAGAGAATCGGAAGGGTAAAAGTGAGAAAACTCATGGGTTGAGATAAAACCAGTTTAATAATTGAAATAAAATAATAATAATAATAATAATAATAATAAATTGTAATGAAAAGGAAAATAACAAAGAGAGAGAAATAAAACCCAAGAAAGACAAGTGATACAAATGAAAACAATTGCTCACCACCAACCGACCAATGCCCAGCCAGTCCCCGAGCAGTGGCCCCCCCACCAACCTTCCCCCTAGTTTTATTGCTGAGCATGACATCATAAGGTATGGAATATCCCTCTGGTCAGCTGGAGTCAGCTGTCCCAGCTGTGTCCCCTCCCAACTTCTTGTGCACCCCCAGCCTACTCGCTGGTGGGGTGGTGTGAGAGGCAGAAAAGGCCTTGACTCTGTGTAAGCACTGCTCAGCAATAACGAAAACATCCCTGTATTATCAACACTGTTTCCAGCACAAATCCAAAACATAGTCCCATACAAGCTACTATGAAGAAAATTAACTCTATCCTAGTGTCCTGGTTTTGGCTGGGATAGAGTTAATTTTCTTCTTAGTAGCTGGTGCAATGCTGTGTTTTGGATTTAGCAGGAAAATAATGTTGATAATACACTGATGTTTTAGTTGTTGCTAAGTAGCGCTTATCTTAAGTTAAGGATTTTTCAGTTTCCTATGCTCTGCCAGCAAGCAGGTGTGCAAGAAGCTGGGAGGGAGCATAGCCAGGGCAGCTGACCTGAACTAGCCAAAGGGGTATTGGCTATAACCCTAATGTATTGGGTTTGCGTGGCAAGGTTTTGGTAGCGGGGGGGGCTACAGGGGTGGCTTCTGTGAGAAGCTGCTAGAAGCTTCCCCTATGTCCGATAAAGTTAATGCCAGCGGGTTCCAGGACGGACCCGCCGCTGGCCAAGGCCGAGCCAATCAGCAACAGTGGTAGCGCCTCTGTGATAACATATTTAAGAAAGGGAAAAGAAGTTTCAGGGGAGTAGCAGTTGCAGCCAGAGAGAGAGCAGAGTGAGAAGATGTGAGAGGAACAACTCCGCAGACACCAAGGTCAGTGAAGAAGGAGGGGGAGGAGGTGCTCCAGGCGCCGGAGCAGAGAGATTCCCCTGCAGCCCGTGGTGAAGACCATGGTGAGGCAGGCTGTCCCCCTGCAGCCCATGGAGGTCCACGGTGGAGCAGGTGGATGCCCGAAGGAGGCTGTGACCCCGTGGGAAGCCCGCGCTGGAGCAGGCTCCTGGCAGGACCTGTGGACCCATGGCCCCATGGAGAGAGGAGCCCATGCTGAAGCAGGTCTTCTGGCAGGACCTGTGGCCCCACGGAGATGAGTCCATGCTGGAGCAGGTCTTCTGGCAGGACCTGTGGCCCCACAGAGATGAGTCCATGCTGGAGCAGGTCTTCTGGCAGGACCTTGGGCCCCGCAGGGGATCCATGCTGGAGCAGTCTGTTCCTGAAGGACTGCACCCTGTGGATGGGACCCATGCTGGAGCAGTTCGTGAAGAACTGTAGCCCGTGGGAAGGACTCACGTTGGAGAAGTTCGTGAAGGACTGTCTCCCGTGGGAGGGACCCCACGCTGGAGCAGGGGAAGAGTGTGAGGAGTCCTCCCCCTGAGGAGGAAGGAGTGGCAGAAATAATGTGTGATGAACTGACCCAAACCCCCATTCCCCGTCCTCCTGTGCCGCTCAGGGGGGGAGGAGGTAGAGAAAATAAGGAGTGAAGTTAAGCCTGGGAAGAAGGGAGGGGTGGGGGGGAAGGTGTTTTAAGATTTGGTTTTATTTCTCATTATCCTGCTCTAATTTGACTAGCAATAAATAATTTTTCCCCAAGTCGAGTCTGTTTTGCCCGTGACGGTAATTGGTGAGTGATCTCCCTGTCCTTATCTCGACCCACGAGCCTTTTGTTTTATTTTCTCCCCCTGTCCATTTGAGGAGGGGGAGTGATAGAGCGGCTTTGGTGGGCACCTGGCATCTGGCCAGGGTCAACCCACCACAATACCATAGAACGTTATGCCCAGTATGGCCGCCCACCTGTATGGACCAATATCTCAGCTATTAGGAGAAGGTATTCTTCTGGGCAAGAGAGAGGAGAGAAAAGGTACACACCACGGGGTACCCTGTGGTTTTACCTGCGTGAGCACGGAGAGGATATGAGGAAGTGGGATGGAAAACCTACCTCAGTCCTAGATGCACGGGTATGTGAATTGCAAGGAAAAACAACCACACATGAGGGTTCTTCCAGGAAAATTGCTGTTCCAGTCTCCGGAAGGCAGTGTGAGTGGTGCAGCAGACAGAGTAGAAGGGCTGATCTTACTCCTGATTCTATGAAAAGGAATTCTAATCCATTCTTACAAAAAGTGAGTGGAGAATCCTATGACCAGGACTAGAGGGGCCCTGCCTCCAGCCAGGTGGAGGAAAGGGACAACCGGGTTTATTGGACTGTGTGGATTCGATGGCCTGGCACTTCAGACCCACAGGAGTATAAAGCTCTAGTAGACACCAGTGCACAGTGTACCCTAATGCCATCAAGCTATAAAGGGGCAGAACCTATTTGTATTTCTGGGGTGACGGGGATCTCAACAGCTAACTGTATTGGAGGCTGAAATAAGCCTAACTGGGAATGAGTGGCAGAAACACCCCATTGTGACTGGCCCAGAGGCCCCATGCATCCTTGGCATGGACTATCTCAGGAGAGGGTATTTCAAGGACCCAAAGGGGTATCGGTGGGCCTTTGGTATAGCTGCCTTGGAGATGGAGGAAATTGAACAGCTGTCCACCTTGCCTGGACTCTCTGAGGACCCTTTGGTTGTGGGGTTGCTGAGGGTCGAAGAACAACAGGTGCCAATCGCTACCACAAGGGTGCACCGGCAGCAATATCGCACCAACCAAGACTCCCTGATTCCCATCCATACGCTGATTCGTCGACTGGAGAGCCAAGGAGTGATCAGCAGGACTCGCTCACCCTTTAACAGCCCCATATGGCCAGTGCGAAAGTCTAATGGAGAATGGAGACTAACAGTAGACTATCGTGGCCTGAATGAAGTCACGCCACCGCTGAGTGCTGCTGTGCCAGACATGCTAGAACTTCAATATGAACTGGAGTCAAAAGCAGCCAAGTGGTATGCCACAAGTGATATCGCTAATGCATTTTTCTCAATCCCTTTGGCAGCAGAGTGCCGGCCACAGTTTGCTTTCACTTGGAGGGGCGTCCAGTACACCTGGAATCGACTGCCCCAGGGGTGGAAACACAGCCCCACCATTTGCCATGGATTAATCCAAAATGCACTGGAACAGGGTGAAGCTCCAGAACACCTGCAGTACATTGATGACATCATTGTATGGGGCAACACAGCAGAAGAAGTTTTTGAGAAAGGGGAGAAAATAATCCAAATTGTTCTGAAAGCCGGTTTTGCCATAAACCAAAGTAAGGTGAAGGGACCCGCAGAGGAGATCCAGTTTTTAGGAATAAAATGGCAAGATGGACGTCATCAGATCCCAATGGATGTGATCAACAAAATAGCAGCTACGTCTCCACTGACTAGTGAACAGGAAACGCAGGTGTATAAATTCCACAATGGTGGGTCTGCAGGATTCCTTAATACACAAGGACATGGAGGTTTTATTTTCTAAACTTCTTTATTATACATTACTACAAATTACTGTTAGTAAAGCGAGTATATATATATTATTTTTTCAATAGTAGCAGCAATCAAATATTTTAATACTACAAAATTACCACTAGTAAAGCAGCAAATATACTTATGATAAATTACTTGTATGCATGTCTATATATATATTTTATATTCAGAGTGTTACTGGTACCATGCTCATCAAACCAATTCCAGGTGTGGGGTCAATCAAAACCGATCCCAGAAGTAGGGCCAATTGACAATAGACAAAGTCTCACTTCAAAGGTGATCCGCATCATGGAGTTGGGAGTCAGCCAGGCATCCCCAGTGAGGGTCCAGTCTGTCTAGGAGATCTCATAGAAAGGTTTCATGCACACAGAGTTCTCAGAAGCTCCATTTTGTGTAGAAAACAAGTCATTTTTATATTGCAGAGACATAAGGGGGTGTAGGACACCACCACCTGGAGCAGCCAATAGATGTTGCTGATTTCTATTTTTTACCTGGGACAGCCAATAGGTGATGATGTTTTCTGTTCTCTCAGACCAATTATTTTTTCCAGACTGTTTTCCTGTTCTTTCAGCTAGAACAGCCAATAGCAGTTGCCAATTCCTACTTTCTCAGGATGTTTTCCCCCTTTTCCAGACTATTTTTCACCTTTCCAGACAATAAGTTGCTGTTTCAGTTCCTTGTTTTTGCACTTATTGATGGTCTCTCGGGATGTCTCTGTTTTTTAGGTACCTAGCTGCACTTCAAAGATGCCAGTTGTGCTTCTCAAGGATGCTTCTGGTTCACAGGCCTAGTTCCCAGGCTAACAGTTTCCTAGCAGTTCCCAGGCTGGCAGACATCTGTCAGTGTTCAAGCAGGCATTTTCTCTCAGTTCTTCTATTCAGTATTTTTCCCATTATAACCAGGTCAACTTTATGGCTGCTTCCATCATGTACTTCACACTTTTTCAGGCTTGGTCTTATGGAGTCCTGATGGACTCAGGAGGCCTTAAAGGGGAAATGGTTCTTTGGATGTTGAAATGAAAGCTTCAGAAATAGCCCTAAGAGATAAAAAGAAAAGCATCTTGCTGCATTGATGCAAACTCTTCCACTGTTGCATCTGTTATTTACTGGCTGTTTTAGCATCCCTCTTGATATATTTCAGCATTTGGCATTTTGGTCATCACCCTACACATGTAAATTTCCATGCTCTTGCAGCACATGATTGCTGTTGAAATTAACAACATTAGCCGTTCTTAATATATTCTTTTTTTTCCCCCTGTAGTAGTAAGTATAGGATTTTTTGATGCAACAGCTCCTGTTAATTTCACAGTAACTGAACTACATATTTTAATACCATAGGTAAAGGAGACCCTTCATAGACATGTGGCTCTTGCATCAGCATTATTGCTTCATTAAGGCATTGCAAGTGCTACCAACTCCATTGCTTAGATTAATATTCTTACATTACTCAAAAAGCAATTATTTCATCTTGTGTATCAGAGAATCTTCAGTGCCAAATATGCACTAATTAATGGGCATCCTTTGTAGAGGATGATCTTACAAGTTGTCCTTTCCAAATGGTTGTCTGAAACTGTCATCTTCTGAGATTCTTTTGAGATTATGTGACTTTTTGTTAGAGATCTCCATCTGGAAGACCAATATTGACAGTAGTAACTGGCTTATTTTATTTTAAGGATATTTTGCTTTACTTATCAACAGAAGGCAAAGGAGCCTGTTCAGTGAACAGCAAACTTTTGAGTTTAGATGAAAAAGCTCTAGAACAAGTAATGGCTGTGTCGTGGTTTAACCCCAGCCAGCAACTAAGCACCACGCAGCCATTCGCTCACTCCTCCCCCCCCTTGGTGGGATGGGGAGGAGAATCGGGGAAAAAAAAAAGTAGAACTCATGGGTTGAGATAAGAACAGTTTAATAATGGAAATAAAATAAAATATAATAATAATAATAATAATGAAAAGGAAGATAACAAAAAGAGAGAGATAAAACCCAAGAAAGACAAGTGATGCACAATGCAATTGCTCACCACCCGCTGACCGATGCCCAGCCAGTCCCTGAGCAGCGATCCGCCCCTCCCGGCCAACTCCCCCCTGTTTATATACTGAGCATGACGTCCTATGGTATGGAATATCCCTGTGGCTAGTTTGGGTCAGCTGTCCTGACCATGCTCCCTCCCAGCTTCTTGTATACCTGCTTGCTGGCAGAGCATGGGAAACTGAAAAGTCCTTGACTTAGGATAAGCACTACTTAGCAACAACTAAAACATCAGTATGTTATCAACATTATTGTCATACTAAATCCAAAATACAGCACTGTACCAGCTACTAAGAAGAAAATTAACTCTGTCCCAGCCAAAACCAGGACAGGCTGTTACTAGTAGCCTACCAGGAACATGGAAGTAAATGAAGACCATCTTTTACCTCCTACTTGTCTGTAGATATCTTAAATATGTAGATTCTGAGTATAGTTCTGTGGTAAATCACAGTACAGTGTCTTCAGTAACCCTGTGGGCTATCTTTGAATATTTTCTACCTTGATATAATAATAAAAAGTTTCTCTGTGTGGAGACATCAGATGTATGCATCTTTTTCTCATTTCCTGTTGATTTAAAATGGGGGCAAGAGTGCTGGCTCATAGTAGGCTTGAGGAAAGTGAATGATCATCTAGTTTAAGAAGAGTTGATACTTGCTCTAAAAATACTGCACTTCTTTAAAGAAAGTGAGTATGTTGGATTTTGTATGCTCATATGTTTGTGCCTTGGTCTTGTGAAGTAAGGGCTGTAAATGTATAGTGCTCAGGATGCTAAACTAGGGCAAAGAGTTGAGACTTGGGCCTGCTTGTGTGCTCCTGCTTTTGATGTGCTCTCTCTGCTGGCCTAACTGCTCTTTAGGGACACCCTGAGCTAATGCCATCTGGCTTAGGGCACATACAGTGGTAGCATAGCTGACAAATATAAAGCAAGTGGTGAGCTGAAGAAAAAAGATCTAGTTTTTTGGAAGGGGAAATGAGCTTTTTATTTGGGCCATATAGTGTTGAGAGATTTGGTATGCAGGATTCAATCAGAAAACTTCTGGATACAGTAAAAAATTCACAGGTTAGAAAGAGTAACCAACCACTCAGTAAATTCCTCTCACCAGCTGAATTTGGCATAAAGTTTCTGATGATGTCCACATTACTAGAAGAGTGCACCTTTATTTGGGGGAATAAATAATATCCATTAAATTGGTTAGACTTGTAAAAACTAACTAATTTTTTTTTTTTTAAGCTGTCAGATTTGGGGCATAACTCTCTCTCTAATTTCATTTCACTAATTGGGAATTAAATGCCACAAAATAGCATCTAGACTGTCATGAAAATTTTGCAACTGGCCCGTGCCAACTGAGGAGAGATGCTAGGACAGAAAGTATAGAATTACAAGAGTAATTCTTTTATTCATGTGCATGAGGTGTCCCATTCAAATTGGGGCACCTGAATGTGGTTTTACACATGGTTCTTATACCTTTCAAGTGTTCAGATACAACATGATTTGACCAATCACTACTTAACACACATACACACACACACGCACTACTGTTTCGCAAAGCAACTATAATTCTATGGTGTCATCATCCATCTGCTTCTTTCTTGATCTAGATGTCCCTGGAGTCGGTCTTGCTACAGTTACTTATCTATGATGCCAGATAATGGGAGGGTTTCACAGAGGTATTAGAGGGGCTAGGATGCTGGCTAGGATGTTATCTCTCGGTAGTCCCTTATTCTTGGTGGACGACTTTAAGATTCCGAGAAACAAAGGTCCTTATCTTCAGGATGGGGGCTGTCCTTCTTGCAATGAGCTGGGATCCTTTAGTCATGCTTACTTAACCGTGCATGACTATGCATGCTTACTTAACCATGACTATGCAGTATACAATGTAAACTATATATATATATCTCTTAAGAAAGTTCATACAATTTCATACTATAAAGACTAATTGGTACAATAGTTAGGGAATGAGATTTTCCTAACAAGACCCATCTGAACAGCTGAAGCAAGTTTTGATATTATGATTGAAATGACAAAATTCAGTCTGCTTGGAACTAATTTTATCTAATTACTGTGATATATTGCTTGTTTGGGATAGTGTTGGTAAAATTTTCTTTTCCGGTTACTTTTATTTTATTGTATTATTTCTCAAACATGTTAAATCTGAGGTAAGTCTAGACCTTCTGTATGACTTCAGACTTGTAACACATAAAGCTTTGAAGTAGTCCAAAAGACCTCTTTTCTTTAGTGTTATGTTTTGATGTTAGAAAGGAAGGTTTATTTACAAAATGTTGTAAATCAGCAATTTTTAAAAATTATTATTATTTTAAAAATTTGGTTCTTGACTGTGTGGCAGTGTGCTCCCCCCACCCCAATCTGACCTTTATTCAAGTGATAACCACCAGTGGTGGTGGTAATGGATGTGTCTGGTCTTGATGGCTGCATCCTGCTCAAAGTGGATTTGGGGGAGACAGATAACAACACAATAGACAAGGGCTAATTTAAACAATGCGCCCACCTAACCACGGTGCTGGTCAATGTATCTCTTAGAATAAGTGAAAAGGAGCAATTTGATTTTTAGGACCAATGAATGTGCTGCTGATAGTTTGTAGACATCTACAAGGCATTTGAAACTTGTACTGAAATGAAAAATTTTAAACTCAGTTTGAATTATTTTTGTGTGTATGCAAGTGGGAAATCTGTGCTTAAAAAAAAATCTCTAAAAGGGATAAATAAGTAAAGTTTGGTACAAGGTTATTCTCCCTTCCCCCCCCCCCCCCCAAAAAAAATTAAAAGTGGCCAAGAATTGCAGGGTGCTGTCACAAAACATATTGTGAATGTTGTGAATGAGCTATAAAATGGCAGATGAAACTCACTGTCAGTAAATGTAATGTGTGGGAGGACATGGATAGAGGTGGGGGAGTAACATTGCTAGCTATACCACACCAGGAAAGATTTTTCTAATTCAAACTATTGTAGTTCAGGAAAGAGAGCTTAGTCGTTAGGACTGATAATATTAGAATAGTAGTTCCATTTCCAGTTGCAGTTGAAGAGTCAAAGTTGTGTTAGGAATTACTGAGATAGTAGTAGTGTTGCGAATTAATCTGATAAAATAATGATAAAATAATCCAAATTGATTCTACATATAGAAGAGTTATAAAGCATAGGTTTGTTAAGTTTGAAACAATTAATGGCCTATAGAAACTTCACTAGAAATTAATGGCTTATAGGAACTTCACTAGAAATTAATGGCTTTTTGTTTTGTTTTAAGAAACCAAAGTGAATGATAGTCTGCTTTGCTAACGGTCCATGAAGGACCGCTTAGTGTTGCCAAGTTTAAGTGACACTAGGGGAAAGGTAATTCCGGCAGGGGGAGATCACGACCACTGACTCATAGACCACCGACTCAAGAAACCCACCGACCCAAAAAGGTTAAGGAAGTAAAGGTCTCAAATCGTGAGTGGGCATGCATAGTAATTTACATGGTAGGCGAAGAAATTTTAACCAATCATTTAATAGAATAACAATGAATATGTATTGAATGATTAAATATGTTAACATCTCGTGTATAAAAAGTGATGGATTTTGATGTGAAGGTGAACACAGTTTGGCGGAGCTATCCCCCGTGTTCCCAGCGCTGAATTAAAGGAGTGCCTTCTTATCTGCATCTCATTGGTGTTGATAAGTTCTTTCTGTCTCTTTTGGTGACAGTAGCAAGGAAAATAGAAAAAGGATTGTTATGCCTTTGAATGAATCTGGTGTTCCCACATCTTGAAATATCTGCTCTTTTGGTTCCTTCAAAAAGATATTAAAATTAGAAAAGGTACACAAGAGTGACAAGCATGATCAAAGTTATAGAATCATTTATGTACTGGGAGAAATTAAATTAAGGCTTTTCTTTTGAAAAGAGGTGTCTGAGGGCACAATAGTAGTGTATATAAAGCTGCAGGTGAGGCTAAGAAGACAAAGAATATTTATTGCTTCTTAGTATACAAAAATAAAGGCATATTATTGGTGAATTTTTATTGTACCCCTTGAGGCGAATTAAACACGTTTGTGCTTAAATATATAAAAAATATTGAGCAATGCATTGGACAGAGTCCTACTGCCATAAGCGGTTCTACAAGGAGTCTGCAAAGATGGGTCGCTAGGCGATTCCTTATATACACTTGCACCAGCACCAATCCTGTGAGCATTGGCATGGGGTGCCTCAGCCGGTGGTTGGGTCCATCCCCAGAGCCAGCTCTGCTGCCCAAAGGTGGCCCCTGAGCACTTGCATTCCAGGATTGCTACAAGACAATGCTGCAGCATTTCTTATCTCATCACTGAGGGAAACTTCACTCCCTTACAGGGAGTCCTTCTGTCTCTGGCATTTCTGCTTCCAGCCAGTTTAACCCCTTCTGCAGTTGGACCTTCTTGCCCTCCATGCCAGATCATTCCTTGGTCACAAATTACCACTGCTGAGCAGTTACAATTTGAATTTCCCCTTCAGTATCAACTTGGACAGATTTTGTCAAATGAGGAGAATGAATGCTTTTTCTACAGAGTACAACTGACCTGTGGCACTTCTTGCTATAGGATGGTGTTGATGACAAAAGTATACATCTGTTCAGAGAGAAATCTGGGTAAAGACATGGCAGCCCTTCTGTGGTTTTATCCTCATAAATTAATGCTTACAGCCTTTGATTCAGAAAACTTCTCAGCATAGACTGCTGGAAGTTGGGAATTATTTTCAGTGTTTTATTCTTTCTCTAAATATTTGCTATAAGATACATCAATCTGTTGTCTGGCCTTCTATGGTTGCTCTAACATTCACCCTAACCAAATCAAAACAGCACTAAATTTGCCCTTGTTCTGTTCCAGTGTATGCTACTTGAGTCGAACATAAATAACTCTTTGGTACTTTCTCATCCAAGGCTGCATTTGTAGAAATGAAGTATTGATGCAATCTTCTCACTAGGTTTGAGTGTCAACTTTTTAGTGGGATGAGTTGGTCTCAAGCTTATGAGAATCCATAAAACACTATGGTCCAGCATTGTCAGCTGAATTTTGAGCCTGGATACAAGATTTCTGGTGCTCTTTGCAGTAGTAACCTCCCTTAGCCTATGAATTGCATGCAAACTGCCACCCTTGCCTGCTGTGCTTCTTGGATAAGGGAATGGGGGAGTTCAGAACAAGACTTTCACTATAGCTTGTAGTGACTGATAGCAGTTGCAAGTTGACTTCTTTGTGGTGTTTATCTAAATGGAAAACAATGTCTGCTGCTCAAACAATTACTCCCTTTTCCCTTTTAAAAAAAAAAAAGTGAGCACTTCATCTTAGCAGGGGGCAGTGAGTAATGCTTTAAGAGCCATGGTTCCTGTAAAGGTTTAACAGGAAAGATGATTCATGTTATTGTTTTCTTGATAAAAGCTGAATAAAAATTTACTTTGTGCAACTAAATGAAGAAAAAGATCAGAAAAGGCTCTACTATCAATACATTTAATGACAATGTCCCAAAATTGGGGTTCTTTTACCTGGTGTGCAATAATCCAATCTCACACACAGAGCCAAGATATTTATTTCATGTTTGCACAAAGATGGGTGCTAGGTGGCAATTCCACAAAGCTAGCACACCCAGTTAACACACGGTGGACATTTTATACTGTTTGACCATTCGTTACCAGGACAATACTGTTTACATGTAATCTTTCAAGATTCTTATTGGTCCCGGTAGTCTTTGGCTTCATTTAAAGGTACAGAGTTTCCTTTTTCTACTAGGCATGCTCAGAGAGGAAGGGGCTTCTGTGAGGAAGGGGCTTCTAGGTTCGTGGGTGTGATTCTAAGTATTCTAATGAGACAGTTCGTTAAAGGGTAACTTAACTCCACAATACTGCTGAGTCTGTTTCAAAGTTATCTAAGTAAAGTTGATTACCTACTGTCTGTTTGCATCTTCCTTCAAGATGCACCAGATATACGGCCTTCGGAACATCCTGAAGTGATCAGCCGTCCTTTTGTAATCCTCTATATACATACAAGATAAGATTATTTTATGTGTGACAGCTTACGCATTACAACATGAAAATAATTAGCCAAACAGCTTAACTGAATGCTATTCTTTTTTGATCCTGATTTCTTCTGTATATTACTGTGTTCATGTAGAGCAGTTCATGCAAGAAGGATATACATAGTAAACAATGCATAGTTAGAGGATTATAGTAATCCATTGAAAGCACTGAAGCAGTAGGAACCATTGCTAAAATCTCCCAGTTTGGTGTTTTGCTATATACTTGCATGGTGAATTCAATTTGTTCATGTCCAGAGGCCATGCTTAGGTGTTTGGTAGTGTTTTGTAAATATGATTATTGGTGTGCCAAAGAGCTTATCAACTTGATTAATGAAAATGCACAAGCAGTTACTAAAAATTAGAAGGGTCTGTGCTTAAAATAACCTGCTACGAAACAAATCTTACCTGCCCAAAACAGTGAATATCTCTAAATAGGAGTAATCTTAATTAAGATGGCACAGGTGCTTTTAATTGATAGCTGGCTATAACAAGCTTTGCTTCAGTAACAAGCTATAGTATGTGACTACTTTGAAGATGTTCTATTGGGTTTATGCGGTGAGGTTTTGGTAGTGGGGGGGGCTGAAGGGGTAGCCTCTGTGAGAAGAGATCAGGAGCTACCCCCATCTTGGACAGAGCCAGTTTCAGTCGGCTCCAAAACAGTCCCACTGCTGCCCAATCAGCAATACTGGTGGCGCCTCTGTGATAACATATTTAAGAAAGGGTAACAAATGCTGCACAGCAGCTATGAGAGAGAGGAGTGAGACTATGCAGGCCCCAAGGTCAGTGAAGAAGGAGGGGGAGGAGGTGCTCCAGGAGCCGGAGCAGAGATTCCCCTGCAGCTTGCAAAGACGACCATGGTGAAAGCAGGTTGTCCCCCTGCAGCCTGTGGAGGACCATGGTGGAGCAGATATCCACCTGCAGCCTGTGGAGGCCTCTGTGCTGGAGCAGGTGGATATGTGCCCTGAAGGAAGCTGCAGCTTGTGGCGAGAGCCCATGCAGGAGCAGGTTCCTGGCAGGACCTGTGACCCTATTGGAGGATCCACACTGGAACAGTCCATTCCTGAAGGACTGTACCCTGTGGAAAGAACCCATGCTAGAGCAGTTCTTGAAGAACTGCAGCCCATAGGAATGACCCACATTGGAGCAGGTGAAGGACTGTATCCCATGGGAGGAACCCCATGCTGGAGCAGGGAACAGTGTGAGGGAGAAGGAGTGACAGAGAGGAACTGTTATGAACTGACTGCAACCTCCATTCCCCATCCCCCTGAACCGCTCAGGGGGAGGAGATAGAGAAGTCAGGAATGAAGTTGAGCCTGGGAAGAAGGGGGTGGTGATGGGGAGGTGTTTTTAATTTTGTTTTTATTTCTCGCTATCCTACTCTGTTGTTAATTGGCAATAAATTCAATTAATTTCCCCAAGTTGAGTCTGTTTTGCCTGTGATGGTAATTGGTGAGCGATCCCCTGTCCTGGGGACCCTCTGTCTTACTGAGGAGGGGGAGTGAGAGCCGTTTGGTGGGCACCTGGCAGCCAGCCAAGGTTAACCCACTACAGACCTTGAAGGTGAAATAAAATAATTCTGAGCTAAAGACAGAACTAAACTGTTAAGGAAGCTTTTTATTTTTAGCAAGAGCAACTACAAACTAAAAGGTCTCTTGTCTTACCAAGAAGTATGTGTGACATTGAGAATGAGATGGTCCTTTCCTTGCAGCTTTAACATGATTTTGTAACTTGATACTCTAACTCTTTCCCTGTCAAAGGGAACACTCAGAGCCATTCTTAGATCTGAGAGAAACAAGCAAATTGTGCCAGAAGTGATGAGGGAAGGAAATGAGAGGACAACTCCACTGGACTTCTTGGAAATGGGTGTCAGTCATAAAGGAGTCTTCCACTTCCTGCTCAGCTTGGACTCTTTCAGTTTATTGGGAAAGCAGGATGAATATAGACCTTTTATTTTGCTGTTCTCTGCCTCACTTTGGTTTATATCATTTCTAAACAATCTTCTTTGAGAGCAAATATTGGATGAGACTTGAAAGAGGGGGTAACCCTTTTGCTTTGCTTTAAAGTAAGCTCTAAGTGTTTAGAAATTTAAAGTAACTCTTAGTAGTAAGGCTTTTTGCAATTAGGATATAATCCTAGAAAGACAACTGACTTTTTTTATAAGCCACAAACAGATGATCTGCAAAGTAACGCTGCCCAAAGGACTCTTCTTATATTGTTAAATTACATTATGACAGTTTGCTGCAACATGAGATTTTAAATTCCAAAAGGAGCTCATTCTAATGGCATAGTGGTAATCTTATAACCTGTAGTAAAAAGAATGTGGAAAAGCAAACAAAGGTAATGGTGTTATAGGAACTAATACTGATGCTTTTTGAATTACTGAGCTGGATGAAATATTGTAAATGGCTGTTTCACCTTGTAGTCACAAGCTACTACATAATCATTGCAATTTAAGTTTTAACTGCTGCTCTCTTAATAGGTGTTTGAGTGTTTCTCCCCAAAATGGCAGCTTCATGATTGTGGAACATAAGTGATTCTGCCTATAGGACTCTTGGAACTTTTTTTGCTTGTTCTTCCCCTCTTGTTCCCCTTTTCCCACGAGACAAGGAAGAATGAGTCTGAATCTTCCCCCCTCCCCCCTTTTTTGGGGGGAGGTAATGTGTGTGGAGAGCTTCTTTGCAAGACTTGCTTCTATTTCCATCGTGCTTTGAAGGTGTAGCTTTTTCTAGCTGCCTCTTATTTTACTAAGTCTTTTTTGCTAATGAAAGTACTGAAGTACTTAAAAGCAATCGCTCTTTTTATACCAAAAGTGTGGAACCTTGTTATACTACATGCTTAACAGTGTCATGCAGTTGATCCAGTTTTGCCCATTCTCTAGGAAGGTGTGGAAGGATCGCTTTATTTCAGATATGTACCTGCTGTCATGGTCTGTTTGTATCTCGAATTTACAGAATGTACTCTGTAAGTTAAACTTTATTTTATGAGCTCATTGGCGGGGGGAGGATGACACCCACCACAAACACATCAAAGGCTCAATATCCTTTGTACAGGCTAGTCTAATGTGAATTCACTAATTTATTACTTCATTAATTAATGAATTCTCTAACTTGCAAGCTCTCTAATTCCTAACTTCTAATTTGTGCACCTATGAGCAGCAAAATAGTTACGTAGTCGACAATGCGAGTGCTCATCCTTCCTCCTCCATCATGGTGCGGGCATCCCCTGTATCACACTGAGAAGCATGAAAGTCTCAGCAGTCTGGCTGCTGTTGGATCTGCTTCAAAAGATTTTTCTGTTGGCTTTCTTTGGGGATGGTTTAAGACTGTTTAATCTTTTAAAAAAAACCAACAACACATCAAACAAACAACACTTGGTGGGAACTGGGAATGAGGTTTAGTGTAGTTGGTTGCTACTCATTAAACTAAGAATGTCTTAGAGCAGCTAGGTGGGATATTTTTATTCTTCAGTCTGTCAAACGAGTATGCCCTGAGTTTGTCTAGTTGATAGTAACTAAATATAGAGAAGAATTTACTAACTGTAAGTGGTAACAGCGATCTGATTATTTTGCCTAGCCATGAAAAATGAACATATTAAATCTCAATCATCTGTCACATCTAAGGTACCAAAATAGCTTTATCTGTGTCGTGGTTTAACCCCAGCCAGCAACTAAGCACCACGCAGCCGCTTCCCCCTCCCCTCTCCCAGTGGGGTGGGGAGGAGGAAAGGAAAAAAGTAAAACTCGTGGGTTGAGATAAGAACAGTTTAATAACTAAAGTAAAAATAAAAATACACTACTAACTAAGAATAATAATAATTGTAATGAAAAAGAATACAACAAAAAAAAAAGAAATAACACCCAAGAAAAGACAAGTGATGCACAATGCAATTGCTCACCACCCACTGACCAATGCCCAAGCAGCAATCCGCCCCCCCCAGCCAGCTCCCCCCTGTTTATATACTGGGCATGATGTTCCATGGTATGGAATACCCCTTTGGCTAGTTCAGGTCAGCTGCCCCAGCTATGCTCCCTCCCAGCTTCTTGCACACCTGCTTGCTGGCAGAGCATGGGAAACTGAAAAGTCCTTGACTTAGGATAAGCACTACTTAGCAACAACTAAAACATCAGAGTGTTATCAGCATTATTCTCACACTAAATCCAAAACCCAGCACTGTACCAGCTACTAAGAAGAGAGTTAACTCTGTCCCAGACGAAACCAGGACAATCTGTTAAGCATGTCTGCTTCTAACAGTTGCTCCTGGTTTAGCTTTTGTTCCCTCATGTAAATGAGGTCAGGTAGCATGTGTAAATATATACATAAATGCTAGTAAAACATGGCATACATCTTTATGAAGAAATTGAATCGTGTTGCAGATCTTAGTTACATTACTCTAATGCACTACTACAAGGTACTCTGCTGTTACAATTACTTGACTCACCTTGGAAAAATTATTGCATTTTAGCTTTGTTTTAGAATAAATTACCCTAATTTTGTAAAGAAAGTATTTCACCTCTTTCCACAGATATATTAACGCTGTCAGATGTAAATTGGATTGTGGTCCAGCTGAAACATGTATCATGGTATAGGACTGTCGTGGTTTAACCCCAGTCAGCAACTCAGCACCACGCAGCCGCTTCCCCCTCCCCCTCCCAGTGGGGTGAGGAGGAGGAAAGCAAAGGAAAAAAAAAAAAGTAAAACTCGTGGGTTGAGATAAGAACAGTTTAATAACTAAAGTAAAATATAATACTAACAATAGTAATAATGAAATATAATAATAATAGTAATGAAAAGGAATGCAACAAAAGAAGGGGGGGGGGAAGAAAAAAACCAGTGATGCACAATGCAATTGCTCACCACCCGCTGACCGATGCTCAGTTAGTTCCCGAACCGCGATCCCAGCCTCCCGGCCAGCTCCCCCCTGTTTATATACTGGGCATGACGTTCCATGGTATGGAATACCTCTTTGGCTAGTTCAGGTCAGCTGCCCCGGCTCTGCTCCCTCCCAGCTCCTTGCCCACCTGCTTGCTGGCAGAGCATGAGAAACTGAAAAGTCCTTGGCTTAAGATAAGCGCTACTTAGCAACAGCTAAAACATCAGAGTGTTATCAACATCATTCTCACACTAAATCCAAAACACAGCACTGTACCAGCTACTAAAAAGAAAGTTAACTCTGTCCCAGCCGAAACCAGGACAAGGACTTGGCAAGGGTAGATTCCTATGAGACTGCCTTTCAAGGAAAGTAGAGGATTGTCTGTTGGACATAAGAATATAAAAAGACTCTGTAGTAAAAAGCCCTGGTAGAAAGGTAGGCACAGCCTTTGGGTTTGTGTACTGGTTTTGGCTGGGATAGAATTAATTTTCTTCATAGTAGCTTGTATGGTGCTATGTTTTGGATTTGTGATGAAACCAGTACTGGTAATACATATATTCTAGCTTTTGCTGAACAGTGTTTGCATAGCATCAAGGCCTTCTCTGTTTCTCACTCTGCCCCGTGAATAGATTGTGGTGGGGGGTGTGGTGTGTGGGGACACAACTGGGCAGATGACCTGAACTAATCAAAGAGATATTCCATACCGTATAACATCATGCTCAGCAATAAAAGGGAAAAGAAGGGGCTTTAGGGGGTTAGCCATCTTTTGCTCGGGAACTGGCTGAGCATTGATCTACCCACGGGAGGTGGTGAGTGATTGCATCACTTGTTTTGTTTTCTTCCCTCTTCTTCCACTTATCATTCACTTATTAAACAAATACTTGACTCCCAAGTTTTCTTGGTTTTATTCTTACTTTCCTCTTCCCATGTCCCACTGAGGGTGGGGGGAAAGTGAGTGACTGACTGTGTGGTGCTTATCTGCCCGCTGGGGTTAACTCACAACAGCTTGAAAGAACAAAATCCACAGTCCTAGTACCCATATGTCATGAAGATGATTCTTACATAATGCTCAAGCCATTCTTGCTTTTTTCTCTCAACTTTCACAGGCACACATGCATGTATAGACACACTCATATACATTTATATATATATATTTTATGTAGTGTTGAAAATAATGTAACATTGACTCATTGTCACTGGGCCAACAGTTGAATGTGAAACATGGTTATCTTTGTAGAACAAATACCTTTCAGTCACTGAATAACAAACATGGAATTAGAGCTCTTCTCTTTTGGTAATACATGCTGGGCAATTGCTGAACAAGTTTGTATGGGGGAGGAGACCCTTCCATCTTTTGACTGGAAGCAGTAATAGTTGCTACACTTAGGCTCTATTAATTAGAACTTAATTTATAATGCATTAAATCTTCAGCTAGTAACAGGAGACAATAAGCTGCTGTCTGCTGTTGGCAAAGGTAGCTCTGTCTAGATGTGTACAGTAGTTATCATTTGAATTAAATATATTAAGAGTTTTGCATTATGTAATGAATCAGCTGGATAGCTTTGCTGAAAGGTAAAAATAGCAGAGGAAAAAAGGTATAGGTTTATTTTTGGTTTCTTCTGGCAAGAAGGAAAATTGAGATATTCTAATCCAAGAATTCTGTGCTTGTTAGCAGGGAGTGGTTTGATATTTCTCGATATTTATGGATTGAAAGCTGTTTTTGGAAGTGTTTAGTATTTCAGAGTAATGCAGCATTATTGCAAGGACCTTGTTTTTTTCCTGGCTCTAGCAAAGGCGCTGGAATTTGAAAGCTCCAGCTATCATGGGAAAAGTAAAACCTAGTAACCTTTTCAGTGATGTTTCCACTGAAGTGAAAGAAGAGCCTAGGCTGGAAAATGTCTGATCAGTGAGGGAGGAGGGAAAGGAACTCTTCAAATAAGGAAAGAAAAACATTAAACAATAGTTCACTTTTTTTAAAAAAGTCAGTGTGAAAGTGGAGGATGTGGACAAAAAGCTTGAACTTGAAGAAAAAAATGACTACTGATTTCCTTTTTTTAAAATCTCAGCAACTGTTTCTTCACATCTAGCAAATGAAGGCTGGTAAAGAACTAGTAACTGGTATAATTTGAGAGGCATATGTGAGGAGTGTATTCTGGCACTGGTTTATGTTTCCAGCCATATGCGGTTGAAAAGCCTTCATTTTCTGCTTAGTCTGTGGCATAAAAGTGGGGCATGTGTCTGATGCCACTTTGTCTCTTGAGGGTGTAATCATAACTGATGAGGAGGGGATACAAGTTACTTATGGACTGTGCAGTTTCAAAAAAAAAAAAAAAAAAAAAGTGGTTGGGGGGGAGCATGGCTGCTTGCCAGTTGTAGGAATTATGCAGCTGCCACCTAGACCATGGTAGGAATTATGCGGATGCCACCTCAACAGGGCTCGTCCCTAGGTTCCGCTTTAATAAAAGAATCAGAGTTCCTTCTTCTACTATGTTTAATATGGAATAGTAGTTACAGCTCGAGCTGGGTGCCTCTGAAGAGGGACCCCACCTGTCGATTGTTACCGGATTTTATAGTCTCTATAGGTCGCTTGATTTCCTCATGGCACTTCTGCTCATCCAATCCTCTTCGCGGAGTCTGGGGTCTTCTCTTCTGATTCACTCTCGCTGTCTCCAGGCACCCTTTTTGTCTGTGTCTTGAGACATTTCCTTCTCTTTTGTTACAGAACATCCTGTAGTTAAAGTTTTACTTATACTTCCTTATCTACTGGTTACATTTCCATAGATAAAAACAAAGGTTGAAGTACAATTCATGTGGCCTAAGGCTTCATTTACTTTATTCACTAGTGCTAAGCTCTGGCACAAATTAGTCTCTTGCTACACAGTGACTGACATTGAATCTTTGCATGTGAAAATAGACCTTGGCAGGGTTTTGGAGCTTCCTCTGCTGTATGATGTGTAGCCCTGCAGAAAGTGGTGCCAGCTGCAGGTGCAAGTAGGGAGCTGAGGGGTGTGCAGGTGCTGTTTGGAAAGGCAGCTTGTCTCCCCTGCTTGTCTGGAGCAGGCCTGCATGCCACCAGCAATGTATTTGGAAAGCTGCTGCATGTGGACAGCAGAACATTTTCTGTTTTCTTGCAGAGGAAATGGAGCAGGAGACTACAAAAGGCTCTGGACTTGTGAAGATAGAAGGACAAAGGCCTCCTACCTATCAATAGTAGCGAGGAGAAATTCAGTCCTAGAAGCATGAAGTTTAGGGAAAAGCATTGAAAGATTAATCTGGTTACATCAGAACTCAAACTTGGGCAGAAACTGTTTGAAGGAGGGGTGATGAGGAGGCTGAGCCCTTCCACTGAGAAGGAAACCAAGGGAATGCCTGGCTGTCCTTCAAGAGAGATGGTATCAAAGTACTGATGGAGGCAAGAGCAAGTCCATCAGGGTGAGCTTCAGCATTTGCCTTGTGGCTATCTTCCCACTATTGGCAACAATCACTTTGGGTTTTCTTACGTTAATAATAGCTGCTGCCAAGGGTGTATTCTTATGGCTGCAGAAGTTCTATGTGTATATTGGTATGCAGCAGGGAGGCTTTACCCTCTTTTTAATCTGAATGATTAGCTGCTGATCTGGCTGTGCAGGCAGTGTGGTTTTGTCACAGATTCTCTAGTAGCCTTGTGAATTGGGAAGGAGCTTAAAGGAGATGATACTGACTAGGAGTACAAATGTTTAAAGGACAGAATTTCCAGATTTCCCCAGTCCTTTTTAGCGCCCAACGTGGGGCCTGAAGGGTTGAGATAACAACAGATCTGACCCGTACGTGTTAAAACGAATTTGTTATAAGCATTCATTATATTGGTTTAGTAGTCGCTGGTCACAATGTTGATTTATTGGCTCTTAGAGTTGTGGCGTTTGTTCTTAGAGTTGTGTTATGTATCACCTTACTTGCCGTATATAGTCCCTGTGCTGCTGCACAAAAAAAATTGGAGAAAACCCCCCCCAACATTTCTTCTTCAAAAAACTCAGTCAGTTAGGCTTAAAGAATGAGGTTTCTCTTTAAGCCCAGGCTTGTATGTTTCTGGAGACATCACATCACTTTCACTATAGTATTCTTTATCTATGCCTACATAGGCTATGTAGAAACTGTAATATTTAGGTGGCTATAAATAAAGCCCAATCAAAGTTAAATCAGTTCAGAAATGACTGTAAATAGATTATCCTTGCAGTGCACTAACTTATCAATGGTTTTGATCTGGGCCACTGTTCCAAGTGTTGTCTTCCATAGTGGTTTTTGGGGTGTGGGGGGTATTTGGTGTGTGTTTTGTTGTTGTTTTTTGCACAGTGCCAGTATGTGTTTTGCTCTGGCTATCAGATTGTATTGGGTTTGCATTGCAAGGTTTTGGTAGCGGGGGGGGCTACAGGGGTGGCTTCTGTGAGAAGCTGCTAGAAGCTTCCCCTATGTCCAATAAAGTTAATGCTAGCAGGTTCCAAGACGGACCCGCCGCTAGCCAAGGCCGAGCCAATCAGCAACAGTGGTAGCGCCTCTGGGATAACATATTTAAGAAAGGGAAAAGAAGTTACAGGGGAGTAGCAGTTGCAGCCAGAGAGAGGAGTGAGAATATGTGAGAGAAGCAACTCTGCAGACACCAAGGTCAGTGAAGAAGGAGGGGGAGGAGGTGCTCCAGGTGCCAGAGCAGAGATTCCCCTGCAGACCATGGTGAAGACCATGGTGAGGCAGGCTGTCCCCCTGCAGCCCATGGAGGTCCATGGTGGAGCAGATATCCACCTGCAGCCTGTGGAGGACCCTACGCCAGAGCAGGTGGATGTGCCCTGAAGGAGGCTGTGACCCCGTGGGAAGCCTGTGCTGGAGCAGGCTCCTGGCAGGACCTGTGACCCTGTGGAGAGAGGAGCCCATGCTGAAGCAGGTTTGCTGGCAGGACTTGTGACCCTGCGGGGGACCCATGCTGGAGCAGTCTGTTCCTGAAGGACTGCACCCCGTGGATGGGACCCATGCTGGAGCAGTTCGTGAAGAACTGCAGCCCGTGGGAAGGACTCACGTTGGAGAAGTTCGTGAAGGACTGTCTCCCGTGGAAGGGACCCCACACTGGAGCAGGGGAAGAGTGTGAGGAGTCCTCCCCCTGAGGAGGAAGGAGCAGCAGAAACAACGTGTGATGAACTGACTGAAACCCCCATTCCCCGTCCCCCTGCGCCGCTCAGGGGGAGGAGGTAGAGAATTCAGGAGTGAAGTTAAGCCTGGGAAGAATGGAGGGATGGGGGGAAGGTGTTTTTAAGATTTGGTTTTATTTCTCATTATCCTACTCTGATTTGACTGGTAATAAATTAATTTATTTTTTCCCCAAGTCAAGTCTGTTTTGCCCTTGACGGTAATTGCTGAATGACCTCCCTGTCCTTATCTCGACCCATGAGCCTTTTGTTATATTTTCTCTCCCCTGTCCAGCTGAGGAGGGGAGTAATAGAGCTGCTTTGGTGGGCACCTGGCATCCAGCCAGGGTCAACCCACCACACAGATACATGCACTGATGTTTTCCCAGGCAAAGCCCATCATTCATTCTTCAGCAGGCCACCAGTTTGTCAGGAAAAGGTGGTTTAAACATTTATCTAGCTTAGAAAGTGTCATCTTAGAACAGATGAAAGAAAAAAAAAATCTCCAAACATAAATTAACATTTCTTACTTTCTGGAGCAAGTATAGAGAAAGTGCCCTTTGTAATGTGTGTAAGGTAAGGGTGGCTACAAATATTTGAGAATTTAAAAGTGTTTGAGTATTTATTTTATTTAAAAAAAAAAAAAAGAAAGACTAAAATAGACCCCCATTTCTCCTTATGTAAAATGAAGTGTTCTTAAAAAGGAAGCTTTCACTTTTGAGAAACTTTTACTTTCATGGTAAGTATCAAAGTATATAGTATTTTATAACAGCAGTTTCAAAATTAAGTAGCATACAATCAGTGAAAAAAGGCATAATAAATTAATTAGAATGCTGCTGTTCGAGCTTACCTTTTCTTTTTTTTTTTTTTAAACTGGGTAATAGTATTCCAACAATTCAAATGTAATTACCATTTTTTCCAAAGTGAGTCCCCTGAAACGTGGGCTCAAAAGTTCTCTATTTTTGAAATTGGAAAAGGTATGTCTGTTAAGGATTTGTGCTTTAATTAAAGTTCTCAGGCAGGTGAGATTCTTGCATTATTTTTAAGAACACGAGTCATTTGTGGTACAAACATGATATTGTTATGAGTTTTTTAGAATGTTGGAAATAAGAGTGAGAACTTCTGATTATTATTTTTAATTTTACACAATTCATTATTATTTTGTATAAAACTAGACACAATATGCAGTTTTTAAGACATACATATTGAACTACTTAAGGCTTCATATTATCTTTTAATATTATCTTAAATACCTTCAGCAAAATAAACTCTCATGCTGTCACTCAACCCAAGTCAAAATACAACTAGACATATGCAATTTAAAAATAATCAGGATGAACAGTACTGATTAGTCAAGAAGCTTTAGATCTTGATAGTCTGTACATGAGTTTACACAAGACAGTCTGCAAACCATTAATATAAAAATGACAATGCGATAAACCAATAAATATCACTTAATTTTTTCCATTTAATGCATGAATCTACAAATTTTATTTTCTGTTTAAAAACAGCAACACCTTCTCCTTATCTAACTAGGGCAAAAGTACAAGGTCTGGGTTAACTTCTGTGTGTTGCTAGTGTTGTGATGGAAGCCTGCAATTTGACCCAAGATATTATAGCTTTTGAGTATCTTACATACTTTTAAGTAACAGATAGAGGGAGAATCTCTCTCATGTATTTGAAAGAGGGGGAAGAATTATAAGTTTAACCAAAGCTATTAATTGATGACAGCAAAAATAACTAATTTCCTTCAGCTGTTCCATGTTACATAGCTGAAGCAGGTGCTGCCATACATTGCATTTTGGCACATAATATTTCACAACACAAGAAAGATTTAGAAAATGAGGACTTGCTCATCTGTGCTCACTGTTTATACTTGTACTTAAGACAGCTTTGGTGTGATGTAATAAAAGTGCAAGGAAAAATACTAAAACTAAGCAGTATGATTAGATGGGACACAGTGAGGTAATGGCCTTATTTTCTATGTAAGGCTGTTTGGAGAATTTGTTATTAAAATTCCCTTCCCTAACTATTAATCAGTTTTTATAATATGAAAGTGTATTAACTTTGTTAATATGTATTAGTTCACATTATACACTGCAATGTAATGGGGTAAGATACCCCTGGACAACCAAGATAACGCCAGCATCTTAGCCCCCCCTAACCACATCTTTGAAACCCTCCCAGCATCGTCTGGCATCATAGATAAGTAACTATAGCAAGACATCTGGGTCAATAGACAATCAGCAAGAATGCTGCAGAAATATAGTTGTTTTGCAAAGTTTTACTATGATTAGTAATCGGTAGTGAGTGTGTCAGTGATTAGTCAAATCGTGTTGAACCTGAACATTTGAAGGGTATAAGAACCCTGTGTAAAGCCACATTTAGGGTGCCCCAATTTGGCTGGGACACCTCATGCGCATGAATATTTACCGTTGTAATTCTATACTTTGCATCCTAGCCTCTCTCCTCGGTCGGCACGGTCCAGTTGCGAATTTTTGTAATAAATGCAAATTTTTGTAATAAATTCAAATATAAAATGCAATAACATTCATGTGTTTCTCAGTAATATATACTGTGGCAGAAAAGGTAGCCTGAAACACTTTCTTGCCAAACATGCAGTTTTGGTTTAGCTAGAGTTGCTATTGTAATTTCTGTGTGTTGTGTATTTTATACAAATCTGATCTTCTGACGAAGCTGAAAGTGCTAATGGCTCTGCTGGATACTTAAAATTTGAATGTTCATTTTTTAGGACAGGTATTTGGAAGGGGGTGTGAAATAGGCTGATTATTTTTAGTTAGCTTTGAAAACAGAAAAGTGTATTTATTGGAGGTACTATTTTAAACTCATTTGATCCAAACAAGATATTTGATACTTGTTCTGTATCCAGTATTTGCTAATACCACATTATTATAAATCCCTTGTCCTAAACTAGAAGAAATTCTACGTATCAAAGTAGCAGCAGAGGAAGGGCAAGCCAAATACTATGGATATTACTAAACTTTTCTTGTTTTGACTCTCACTCACCTCACTAGTTTCATCCTTTCCTTCTGTCGTGGTTTAACCCCAGCCAGCAACTAAGCACCACACAGCCGCTCGCTCACTGCCCCCACAATGGGATGGGGGAGAGAATCAGAAGGGTAAAAGTGAGAAAACTCGTGGGTTGAGATAAAGACAGTTTAATAGGGAAAGCAAAAGCTGCGCACACAAGCAAAGCAAAACAAGGAATTCATTCACTGCTTCCCATTGGCAGGCAGATGTTCAGCCATCTCCAGGAAAGCAGGGCTCCATCATGCATAACGGTTACTTGGGAAGACAAACGCCATCACTCTGAATGTCCCCCCCTTCCTTCTTCTTCCCCCAGCTTTATATGCTGAACATGATGTCATATGGTATGGAATATCCCTTTGGTCAGTTGGGGTCAGCTGTCCTGGCTGTGTCCCCTCCCAACTTCTTGTGCACCCCCAGCCTCCTCGCTGGTGGGGTGGTGTGAGAAGCAGAAAAGGCCTTGACTCTGTGTAAGCAGTGCTCAGCAATAACTAAAACATCCCTGTGTTATCAACACTGTTTCCAGCACAAATCCAAAACATAGCCCCATACTAGCTACTATGAAGAAAATTAACTCTATCCCAGCCAAAACCAGCACACCTTCTGTCTGTTGAGAATTGTAAGTTCACTGACAAAACTTCTAAGATAAGAATTTTCTTTTACAAACATTCATATTTGTATAACATACCTACTGTTGTGGTTATTGTACTTCAGCTTTTGGGGCAAATGGCTCATTTAAAAAAAATGCCAAGAAGCTTTAATCACTATATCAGAGTGAATTCTGACTTTTTTTTAGGTGCTTCTCACCTAGAAGATGGTGAAGACTAAGAGGAAAACCAAAAGTATTTGGTGTCTAAGTCTCAGTGGTCACTTATTTTGCATCATACAAGCCTTCTGTTTTCTTTGTATTTGTAAAATTTAAAGCGTCCAAACTTGCAGATGCTACCTACCTATAAGCTTAAATATATTTCACATCCTGTCTCCCAATTAATGATGTATTGTCTTACCACAAAAAGGTATTCAAGCCAGTATGTGGTTACTCATATTGGTATTCAGAAAGCACCAGCCTAATAGGAATCTTATTTTTTAAAAAATAAGGATGTAGACTGGAACTAGTCACTAAACCTGCCCATTTACATTCATAGAAAGAAAGTTTTCCCCTTTGTAGAGGTAACTTGTGTCTTTAGAAATGGAGACATCTGTTTTATTCCTCTCTAGCATGACAGTCATCAAATAACTGTATTATACTTAAGGCTATGTGGTAACAGATCAAGTCCAAGGGATATACAGCTATAAATTTCAAGTTAGCAGACAAGAATACATCACCGAGAAATAAGCCTTCAGATTTCAAAATGTGAAAACTGGTAGGAACAAAATGCTGCCACTGTTTGAAGACAGTCTTGTAGTAGATGTTGTGGAAGGTGGCAAAGCTGAGCTACATGAGCATGCGGACCACACCCGAACAAGACATAAACAGCACATGGCAATAACGGGATAAGATTGTGAGGCTATAATAGCACAGGAATGTAGAAGAAAATTAACTCTATCCCAGCCGAAACCAGGACAATAAGTTACAGAGGCTGTTAATATGTTTTGGAGGGCTTTTTTTGTTTAGCTGCTTAAAAGTAGTCATTCATGATAAAGCAGAACTCAGCTTGCTTAATGCTTTTGTTTAACATTGACCTATTCCCTGATTGGAGGAATAAGAAGATTCAGAAAGCCCCAGAGCCAGTTTGAGCCAGGAAAAGGAGACATAGTAACAACTAGCCTAAAAATAAAAAAAAACAGGAAAGAGAAAGAACCTGCCTAGAGATGAGAAAAAGGACCCAATGAGAGAGAAGACGACCCCAGACCCGAATATTACTATTGGACCAGACTATGGTGTGAGGGGCAGGAATTTAGATTGTAAGGGTATAATCGCCCAGGGATTTTAGTGTTTGGGGTCCCTCTCCGGAGGCACCCAGCTCGAGCTGTCTAAATTTGTGCACCATAGAGAGAATAAATTACACTTTTTATTTTGAAGGCCTTGATTAGAGATTCTGCTTCAGGGAACCTAGGGTCGAGCCCGAGGGAAGAAGCAGTGCCCAAGGGTGAGTGTGTGTGTGTGAGGAGTCGAAAGGGGCACCCATCGGCTCACTTGAGTCGCCTGCTGCAAAGGGACTCCGGTCCTAGCAGTTAAAGTCTCGGGTGGTGTGTGTGTGACTCCTTGATTGGTGTGTGAATGCTCGGGCAGCAGCTTCTCCCTTAACAGTTTGGCGACCCAGATGGGACCCTAGGTCACTCTCGGAACCTCTTGGATCCAAACCTCCAACTGCCGGCACAGGGTGAGTTCACCCGAGGATTTTGGACATGGGAGGCACCGAATTGCTAGAGTGGTGAGTGTTAAAATCCCCTAAATCTAAATTCAATATAGGGAAAAGGACAGAATTCAGGGGGGTTCAAGTCCCGCCCAGAAAGATTTTTAGGGGGGGTTCAAGTCCCACCCGAGGTGCGTGGCCTGATCAGCGTAAATCGCACACGAGTTTGTACACAGTATGATCAATGCAAGACATACGATTGAAAGGGGGGTTCGAGTCCCGCCTGGATTAAATCATGGGTAACATAACTGGAGTAGAGAAGGGGATGCCCTTAGCAGAGATAATACAAAATTGGGAAAAAATCTATGGTGCAAATTTATTACCAAAGAAGCGCACAATAGTTCTATGTCGACAAGGGTGGCCATTCGTCACCCGAGATGGAGGTAGTGAAGATCAATGGCCACCGCAAGGGAGTTTTGACCAACATCGACTGACCTTTTTGTGACACCGACTTGAGGATCGGTTCCCGGGACAAATGGATTATTGGTATGTGTGGGATGATTGGGTGCGGGAGAGACAACATTCAGGGAGAAAAAAGGGGCCAACAGGAAAAACCAATCTGTAAGGTAACTTTGGCCATAGCTGAGGCTACAGCCCTGAATGATGACCAGACAAGGCCCTCCCCGACTCCTGCCCCACCTTATAGTCCCTGTACCAACCTCCCCCCAGACCCCCCTGTAGCAACTGCGGGACTTTACCCCATAGTTTCAAATGTTTTGACTAATCTGGCCACTTTACGGCCAGGGGGTGACCATGCATGCCCCACATTGACGGTTTATACTAATCAACCGTGGAACCCAAATGATTTAGCCATATGGGGGAGTAAAATGCCAAGATTAAGGGAGGATGCAGAAAAATGTGTGCAGTTATTTTCGAATATCTGCACGGGACACAATCCTAACTGGGGGGACACCCAAATCTTACTCTGAGAATTATTCTGCCCAGATGAAAGAGAATAGATATTAACTAAGGATGTGGAATTAGCACGACAGGTGGGAGGAAGGAGAAATCTGTGGCTGACAGTAAATGCGAACTGGAACTGTAATATGGCTGGAGACAGCCCATTGCCAAACACCCCTAAGAAATTTAATAGAGGCAATTCGAGCATGTGGAGAACGTAGGGTGAACTGGCCAAAGGTACAAGAATGTAGACAAAAAATAGATGAACATCCCAGTGATTTCTGGGAACAACTCCGACAAGCTCTGTTGAAATATGGAGGAATGAATGATCAAAATTTTAATGATGCCCTGGCGATTAGTGTTTTTGTAGACCAAGCGGCACCTGACATTCGGAAGTATTTTAAAGAACATATGCCTGGGTAGCAGGGGGAAAATTTACAAAAAATTTTAAGTGTTGCGATTTTCATGTATGATGGAAGGGAGGAAAAACAGAAGGCAGAACTATTACGAGAAAAGAAAAAGGCAAAAGAACGAGAGATAAATCTTTTAGCTGCAATTTTGACAAAGAACCTCCAACCTAGAAGCCAAGGAATAGCAAGGGGGAGACCAGGACCAAGGTTCGGATCCAGGCCGGGAGGTAGAGAGAGTTTTTTAGCACAAAATGCAGGAATAGAGTATTACTACTGTCACTGATGAGGACATATGCAGCGAGAATGTCCTCTCCGCCCACAAGGACCAGGGAGAAAGGATGAACCAGTGGAACCTCTAATTAGTAGGGAAAGATCATATTCACAATGACTCAAAAATGGGGATTCTGAGGGCACGGGGGAAAACTGGGAGAAAATAGAAATATTTAATTTGTGGGGTACCCAACTAGACCAAAGTGGATGGATAAGAGGTAAAGTGGAAGGACGGGAAGTTGAATTTTTAGTAGACACGGGAGCTACATTATCCCTTTTAAATTTTATTCCAAAAGGATCTAAAACTAAGGATAAAGTTCTGATACATGGAGCCACGGGGGAGGGAGAAAAATATTTAAGTAAACCCCTGTTAATAACAATTGGAAACAAAAGTGTATGGGGAAGACTTGTATTAGCAGAAGACTCCTTGGCAAACTTACTGGGAAGAGATTTATTACAAACATTAGATGTAGAATTGCGGTTGTGACCCGAGGGAGTTGACTTGATTATTATGGGAATGAGTATTGTAACCAAAGGAATAGAAAAGGATGAAGAAATTCCTAGAGAGTTAGAAGCAGTGCCTAAAAGATTGTGGAGTAAAACAAGTACAGATGTAGGACTACTGATATCGGCACAACCAGTACACATAAAAACAAAGGGAGGACCCCCATCAGCAATAAAACAATACCCCATACCCTGGGAAGCAGAAAAAAGTATACAGAAACAAATAGGTAGGTATGTAGCCCAAGGAATTTTAAAATTGTGCTCATCACCCTACAACACTCCAATACTCCCTGTAAAAAAGAACAGGGTAGATGAACATGGGGACCCCGAGTATCGGTTCATACAAGATTTAAGAGCTATAAACCAGCACGTGATTGTTCCCCACCCCGTAGTGCCTGACCCTTCCACTATTCTATCACAAATACCACCTTGAGCTAGAGTTTTTACGGTGATAGATTTGACTGCCGCTTTTTTCAGTATATCATTAGATGAAGAAAGCCAAATCTTGTTTGCTTTTACATGGAAGGGGAAGCAATTTACATGGACACATCTCCCTCAGGGATTTGCAGGATCCCCCACAATTTTTTCGTGAATATTGGGAAACGACCTCAAAGATGTTGAATTACCCGAGGGATCTGTTTTGGTACAATATGTAGATGAATTGCTGATAGCAAGTAAAAGTAAAGAAGCATGTTTAAAAGATACTGTACGTTTGTGTACCGCCCTAGCAGAAAGGGGGCATCATGCATCTCCATCCAAACTCCAGCTGTGTCAGAAAGAGGTAAAATATCTAGGATTTATTCTTAGAGAAGGTGAACGAGTCATAGACCCAGAGAGGGTGGAGGCCATAGTTAAGATACCATGCCCCATTACAAAGAAACAGGTAAGGGGGTTTTTGGGAGCAGTAGGATTTTGTAGACCATGGATACTGGGACTAGGGGAATTAACCAAGCCCCTAACAGATGCTACAAGGAGTGAGGAGGTGGAACCCATTATGTGGGGACCAGAAAGAGAAAAGGCTTTTAATGCCATTAAGGGAGCTTTAGCCTCAGCCCCCGCACTTGGACTACCAGATTATAAGAAATCCTTTAACCTATGTGTCCATGAGCGAAAAGGAGTAGCATGCAGGGTAGTGACACAGAAACTAGGACCCCACCAAAGACCAATAGCCTATTACTCCACCCAGTTAGATCCTGTAGCAGCAGGAGCCCCTGCATGTATCAGGGTAGTGGCAGCTGCAGCAACCGTAGCGGAAAAAAGTTGCCCTTTCATTCTGGGACACCCAGTAACTGTCTATGTCCCACATGAGGTAGAGATACTACTAAAACAATATGCAACCCAGGCATTATCACCACAACAGGTGCATTGATACGAGATAATCCTCCTAATGGCAGAGAATATAAACATCAGAGATGTAACACATTGAATCCAGCAACTCTAATACCTCTGCCAGATGATGGAGAGGAACACCATCAGTGTGAACAAGCAATCCACACTGTAAATAAACTTTGAATAGACTTAACAGATGAACCAATATCAAACCCTGATCTAATTCTATTCATGGACGGCTCATCCTATTATCAAGGTGGTCGAAGGCGTACCGGATACGCCGTAGTCAACCAAAAACAGGTAATAGAAGCGGAACCAGTCTCAGCAAGAACAAGTGCACAAGGAGCAGAACTAGTGGCACTAACGTGTGCAGCACACCTAGGGAAAGGAAAGTGAGTTAACGTTTATACTGATTCACGATATGCCTTCGGAGTGTGCCATGCTAGTGGAATGCTGTGGAAAGAATGAGGCTTCCTAACATCATCAGGAAGAAGAGTGGCAAATGGGAAAGAAATACAAGACCTGATGGAAGCAATCCAACTACCTAGAGAAACTGCCATAATGCATTGCCCTGCTCACACTAAAGATAAAAGAGAGATCAGTCAGGGTAATGAACTAGCCGATGCTGCCACGAAAGCCACCACATTACAGCCCCGGAAGGAATGTATGGCTGCAGTACCCACACAGAACCAGAATAAATGGCCAGATCTTACTGATCCAAAAGCAATGTATGAAAAAGACTGCTCAGTGGAAGAGAGAAAGCAGTGGGAAAAATGGGAAGCTAAACAAGAAGAAAGTGGGATTTGGACAATTGGGGGAAAACTGATCTTACCAAAGAAATATATCATCACAGTAGCCAGGTGGTTCCATGACAAAACCCACAGAGGAGCAGAGGCCATAGCGGAACAAATATGAAAAGAATGGTCAGTTCCAGGAATTTATGGAGCAGCGAAGAGAATTGTTAGCAGCTGCCCAACATGTTTAAAATTCTCAGACACTCAGCCTCGGGCATATTTCCCCTTCCAAAGACTTCAGATAGATTGTGCCAATATGCCCCCAGCAAATGGATATAAACATCTTTTAGTTATAGTGGACCAATTATCCGGATGGGTAGAAGCATTCCCGACCCAGAGGGCAGACGTGGGGGGAGTAGTAAAAGCTTTATTGAAAGAAATAATACCGAGGTACGGAGTCCCAGAATCGACAGAGTCAAATGGGGTAGCCACTTTACAGCAAATATAATAGGCCAATTATATAGAACCTTAGGCATAGAGAGAAACTTACATACCCCCTATCATCCACAATCCTCAGGATAGGTAGAAAGAATGAACAGAATGTTAAAGGATAGGATAGCAAAAACATGTAAATGTACAGGCCTGAAATGGCCCGATGCATTGAATTTGGTGCCGTGGGACATTAGAAACACCCCACAGCGTCCTACAGAGCTGACTCCTGCGGAGATATTATTTGGGAGACATTTAGCCATACTAGGGACTTATATTCCAGCAAAGACCAGCCTGTTGGAGGGAGATGAACAATTAACACAATATGTGATAAGTATGCAGCAATACTTCAAACAGAACAAAAAAATGGCTATGTGGAGCCAACTGGTCCCTACAGAAATCCAAGTACGTGGAATACAACCAGGGGACCAGGTATTAATTAAAAGTATTTTCAAGGAAATCTAAACTGGAACCTAAATGGGAAGGACCTTATATTGTACTTTTATGTTCTCATTTTGCTATTAAAGTTGCAGGAAAGGACCATTGGATACACCACTCACATGCGAAATGGATCGATAACGACCATGGAGCGTCTGACAAAGATTAGCCTGAAATTACTAGCGTTGGTGCTCCTGGGTACCTGTGCGAACATGTCACAATGGCCATGGACGCAAGCACATTTTGGATACATGGGTAGCATGGGGCAGAAATCAAAGATAAACGGGTTAAATTTATCCACGGTAGTTATGCACGGTAATGAGGTGTTTTTGGAAAACGAGTGGAGTTGGGACCAGGGGGAACCCCTACTAAGACCCCCCAACTCAGGGTAAAACAAGGGAAAGAGATTAAGGCAGGATGCTGAATGACTAATGGAATGAGCTACGAAAAGGCCTCTCAAATTACTATAAGAGATATCTATAATGGCCCAAGTCGAATGAGAGTGATATGTTCAAATCAGAAACAAGAGAGAGAACGTTGGCACAATTTCACCTTGACACAACCAGTGTTTGTAATAAATCTGTGGGCCGATAAAAGGGCAGGTAGAAACTTGTAGATATAGAAATTATCAGCAGCCCCAAAAGGAAAAACCAAACTGCATTGTTGTTTAAGGTGGAAATTATAACTCTTACAACTACAATACAGACCCCCACAAGACAAGAAGGTCAGCCAGCTAATTCAGAAAAAGAAATAACTTTAACCCCCCCAGATAGCTAGAGTTGGACCATATGTCGTTAAAAGGGTAGGACAACAACAACTCTTGTTTAATCCATCCTGGTCCCTGAAATGAGTAGAGTTGGGTATGCAAATCAACATATCAGCTATCAAACCCATTTGTTCACCATTTCTTAATACATCCTATACAGGATGGTTAGCTTGGCTACATGGTCGGGCCTTGCCTCCTCCCAAGAGGATAAAAAGAGATGCCTCAGGAATCCTAGGGACTAGTTTAGGAGTACTAAACAGTATTGATGTGGAAGTATTAGCCAATAAACTCAGCACAGTTACCACTGACCTGCATAAATTAGAACACCTGCTACAATCGTCCCTAGAGGCATTAGGAGTGGGCCAATGGCTGACATCCAAAATCTTACCATATTGGAAAGTGACTGAGGAAAAAGATAATTTACTTATTATAAGTGCTTTAGAAGAAACTCAAAATAGTACATCACTAGCACCGAGCTGTATTCAGGCACAACTGTGGGTACAGAACACAGTCACAGCAATTATTAGGGAAGGGGAGGCAGGCACGCTACCAGCTGAAATCCAAAAAATCGTGTGGAACAATGCCACCGAATTGGAAAAAGACCTCCAGACATGGTGGAAACTAATTAATTTTACTTATGACCCATTACAACAAAAGTCAATATCATATGTATTAATGATAATTAATGCTTCAGTATATACTATTTACCCTATAATAGCCTTGGGCCTCAACCATAATGGAACTATATTCTATCCAATCAAACATAGAACCTGGGCTTGGCAAAATGGGAAAAAGTGGCAAACTATAGATACAGGAGCCTGCTCAGCACAAGAGCAGCATGGATATGTTTGTGAAAGTAATATTTCAAGAGCACAAGATATCTGCTTAGACACAGATCAAAAGATTTGTCATTTTGAAATATGACCAGGTGAAGACCCTAAATCAATAACAATAATATATACAGGCCAAGGCTGTGTCTGTCTAAGAACCCAGTGTCAAAAGCTGATTGTTGATAACGGAACAATCTTCTTAAAAGACAATCTAAATATTTGTATATGTAACTTTACAAAAATAATAGGTTGTGATTTTAATTATAGTGCCCCCATCACCACACATCAAATAATAAGATCCAATTATGAGATATATCAGGACCTGACCCCTATATCGATAGGGATGAACCTCACAGTAGTAAAAAAAGCTATTACAACATAAAGACTTAAGGGATATCCTACAGAAGAACCAGGATAATAACCATCAAATCCTGATCACCATACACCATAATACCGAGGAAATACATCGGGTTTTAGAGAGAATAAAAAAGGACGGAGAACATAAATGGTGGGAAACATTCTTTGAATGGTCGCCAACTGCGACGGGAATCCTGAATCATGTTACACCCAATAGTATTTTTGTTAATGCTAACTGTATTATGCTTGCTTTTAGTTTTGATATTCTATATAAAAATTTGGAGAGTGATACAACGTATAGAAAACCTCCAGACAGTTGTCTGGATGCATTAGCAGGTATGCTGAAGAAAAACAAAGGGAGGACTGTTGTGGAAGGTGGCAAAGCTGAGCTACATGAGCATGCGGACCACACCCGAACAAGACATAAACAGCATGTGGTGATAATGGGATAAGATTGTGAGGCTATAATAGCGCAGGAATGTATATAAGTGTCCTGGTTTCGGCTGGGATAGAGTTAATTTTCTTCTTAGTAGCTGGTACAGTGCTGTGTTTTGGATTTAGTGTGAGAATGATGTTGATAACATGCTGATGTTTTAGTTGTTACTAAGTAGCGCTTATCAAGGACTTTTCAGTTTCCCATGCTCTGCCAGCAAGCAGGTGTGCAAGAAGCTGGGAGGGAGCATAGTCAGGACAGCTGACCCGAACTAGCCAAAGGGGTATTCCATACCAAGTTATAGAGGCTGTTAATATGTTTTGGAGGGCTTTTTTTGTTTAGCTGCTTAAAAGTAGTCATTCATGATAAAGCAGAACTCAGCTTGCTTAATGCTTTTGTTTAACATTGACCTATTCCCTGATTGGAGGAATAAGAAGATTCAGAAAGCCCCAGAGCCAGTTTGAGCCAGGAAAAGGAGACATAGTAACAACTAGCCTAAAAATAAAAAAAAACAGGAAAGAGAAAGAACCTGCCTAGAGATGAGAAAAAGGACCCAATGAGAGAGAAGACGACCCCAGACCCGAATATTACTATTGGACCAGACTACGGTGTGAGGGGCAGGAATTTAGATTGTAAGGGTATAATCGCCCAGGGATTTTAGTGTTTGGGGTCCCTCTCCGGAGGCACCCAGCTCGAGCTGTCTAAATTTGTGCACCATAGAGAGAATAAATTACACTTTTTATTTTGAAGGCCTTGATTAGAGATTCTGCTTCAGGGAACCTAGGGTCGAGCCCAAGGGAAGAAGCAGTGCCCAAGGGTGAGTGTGTGTGTGTGAGGAGTCGAAAGGGGCACCCGTCAGCTCACTGGAGTTGCCCGCTGCAAAGGGACTCCGGTTCTAGCAGTTAAAGTCTCGGGTGGTGTGTGTGCAACTCCTTGATTGGTGTGTGAATGCTCGGGCAGCGGCTTCTCCCTTAACAAAGAAAACTTAAGTTCTGATTCCTCTAAAAATGACACTGCTTTTTAATAGATATAGCTGTTTTTGAAAATTCTCTGACTAGTATATTCCTGCAGGCTGCTATTAAATATACTATTTCCATCATCCAATAGAGAAGACTTCTCATAACTTCTGGTACCTTCAAAAGAAGATGAGGACAGGGGGAAGAAAAGCTCTGTGGGGAAGAAATTGCAAAAGGACTTGGAATTTTTGGCACTATTTATAAATCAAGTCACAACTAGTTTTTAATGTTACTTGCCACCTTTTACTCTTCCTAACAAAAATAAGTCTCTTCAGCATCAATAGATCTATTAAAAAGTTTTTCACTATAAGCACAAGACAAATTCTTGATATTTGTAACCACTGGAAACTGCTCGGAAATTGTTTTATGCCACTTAAAGTAGGGCTTAAATTTAACTGGCATTTGCCAGTTTAGTATAATTTTTCTATAGTGTATGGATGTCTGCACACATGAAAGCAAGAGAACACCAAGAAGGGAACAGTGGTGCTTATATTCTCCTAAACTAGGACTGCAAAGCTAGACTCTCAGGCTCATACTTTGATAATATCTGGGAGATCTGCCCTACAGGGGCATGAATGAACACACACACACGCACCTGCAGAAGCAACATAGTAGTAGTGTGGCCATATGCTTCCTGGCCAAAAGGCACTTTCATCCTTGCACAAATCCATCCAAATTTAAAATTTCCTTAAGCTTTACAGAACAGGTTTAGTTCAGATTCTCAACCATTCTTCTCATTACAATATCTCATACCAGTATACACATATGTTTTATACACTTCACCTTTGCAATATCCACAGCCAGATTGTTCTTTCTCCTGCATTTCAGTTGTCCATCTAATTCCTCTTAGTTTGGACTTGAAGTACTAATACTTAATGCTGTGAACAACTTTTCCTCCTCTCATTCCAGTCAGTGGTTTGGTAAAGAAAGACTTTTTCTGTTACTTGAATACCTCATCTTCAGTAATTCTTACTCACACTAGAAATCACTATAAAATTATAAGAGCTGAAAGACTCAGCAACATGAACAAATAACATGAGATTTAAAGTTCCAGATATTCTTGGTACATAACATAATAAAATATATATAGATATATAGATATCTTTACTCATTTCTCATCGCTAGGAGGAGGAGTTGAACCATGCCAAAAGTCCCTATCAGCAATGGATACACCAACTCAAAGTATTTGTCTAATGAACAGTGATTGGATCTTTAAAGAGGGTGATTCTCACCTTTTTAAACTGTTTTTTCTTGCAGCAGACCTGATAGTTCTTTTAGTAATGTATGTACTGTCAGAAATGCTAGGTTCACAGGTTTTATCTTACTGAACAACACTGGACCGTAGAATTTCTCTGAAAAGAGTAGGAAAAAAGAAAGATTATATAACCTGAAAGTTTCTAGAAAAAAATGCTGAAAACAGGATGTCATATTTGCAGCAGAACTAACAAATATCAGACAGCTTTTCACAAATCATTCTGAAAAGCAAACTGTTCTGCCTGAAGCACGTAGCCTTCTCTTTATAATGTCCTTGTAATAAGTATGTTAATGCAAGTTGTTTCATTAAGGGCTTTTTTTTTTTCTTTCTTTCTTTCTTTTAAACTTTCAAAGATTCAAATAAATAATACTTTGAGATTTTCTTTTAGGTTCTGGAATACAAAAATATTAAAAAGCATATTTTAAGTTATTGCAGCAAAAGGAAAAAAAAAAAAAAGAGTAAATCTGAAGGATGCAACAAAAACAAATGTTATTTTCCAGACTGACATAAAAAGGATTAAAAAGAATTAAATTCATGAGGATCAGAGTCTAAATCTACAATCAACAATGAAATATTCCCTTGAAATACAGTAGGCTGGGAAAAACATTTAATATGCTGGCATTTTGCTCTTACAGAGAATAACCACACTATACTTAAAGCCCATCTTCATAAACTAGTTGTGCTCAACAGCTTCTCTCGAAGAGTCTAGAGCAATGTACTATTTCCTAAACAGGCAGACAAATCCTGGTGTTGCTTAGCATCAACATCACTAAGACAAGACCTAGATATTGTGAAACACAAATAAATACTTTTAGCCATGAGCTAACTGATTTGTAGGGAAACCACATCTTTTGTATTCCTAAATACTTGTAGCAAAATTATGATACTATGAAGAAAAGTGACAACTGGTCAATGGAGTCCACAGACACCTATTTACTGCAACATTTCATAGGTTTATTTTCTAGTCATTCCATCTGTGCAAGTTTCCAACTATAAAAACATGCATCATTTTAGAGATTCATGTAATTTAGCAATTCTTTTATTTTTTTTTTCCCTGCAGAGTTATCAGCACTCTAATTTTCAGTGGCTTCGCCGAGTCCATCTGTGTCAGTAGATTTTATTAGATTGGAAATCAAAACCTTCATTAAGTTATAAAAATTGTAGTTTGGTTGCTTAATACTCTGAAAAAAACTGTTTTCAAAGAATTCTAGATATGAACATAAAATGTGAATTTTGGGCAAGAAAGTGGACTGGCATAAAAGTGAGAAAAAAAGATATGAGTATTTTGGAAACATATTCCCCTTTCAAGAGGTAATTACTGAAAGCAGAAATGGAAAAAACTCTATGCTATCACTGGTTTATATGGGTTTGATACCAGAACTAGAATATGCAAATGTACCCAACATAACACAATTTCATTTAAAAATCAATTCTGTATTATATTTCTCCATTCTGCAGCAGTAAAACTGATCAGCAGCTTTGTTTACCACCTACTTCTAGATTGTTTAGGAAACAAGTGACTATAGAACCACAAATTTCAAGTATTTTAAAATTCTATTTGAACAAGTCTCTTAATATTTCAGACTTGCAAAATCTTGCAACTTAATTTGCAAAAAGTCCAAATCAATCTTTATCTTCTTCCAAGATAATAGAAGACTGCAATGACAAGGACTATTAGAATGCCGAGCAAATTCTACTGTAAAAACAATCAAAATTGGAGGAATGTAAATATATTTAGCTTAATCAGTTATTTGAGAGGCTAAAAATAAAATGACAGATACCTTCATAATTATGTAATGCTTCAGTAGACAACACAAATTCTTCTGTTTTCCTTGTACTCCTAAATTGGAAAGGTTCAAAACCTTGAAGTTCACTTTATAATTTCTATTGCTGTTATAAAGCAATTCTAACAAGTTTTAGTATTAAAACTTACAATTCTCTTTTCACTGCCACAATTGTCATACAACATGAAGAAATCATTTTGAACTAAGCTTTGAAAATGGCACCAACAGTGAAAGAGACTAGCATTGTACCTTTTAACTGTGCCACTAGCAACTTCCAGGACTGAATGGAAAGATACAAAGCCTGCTTAACCCCATAACATTTAGTCATTGAAATATGAGTATGATCGAATCATGTCACATGCTGGTTTATTAGTGCTGATGCACACAGAAATATGGAAAAATAATGTTTTCTCCATATATACATAAATATTGTGTGTGTGTATATATAAAAATTATCATTTATGTAATGTATATATAAAAGAAAGCAAATGTTATTGGATCCTGACCTAATGATTATAATCTCTCACTTATAGGTGTGTATTCTTTCCAGACACCAGAAGTTCAGAAAGGATGTCAGTATATAGGGCTTAACCCCACATACCCATCTAATATGAACTAAAACACCATGAAGTGTTAAGATATCCCCTTGCACAAACACTTGAATATTCATCTTTTCAACATAACACAGATAAGTCCATCCTTACGTGTTCAAACATGTGTCCTTACGTCCTTTCTGTGTTCAAAGCAAATGAAATTAAGAAAGTTCTAAATGGGAAGGTGACATATAAATAGGTACCATATACAATTTCACCTTAAAATCAAACCAACCATGACATTCTCCTCTTAATATTGCTGTATTTACCAAAGGGTAGGGAGAGAAGGAGCTGGCTTATGGGATCAGCCAAGAGTCAGCTTTGAGCACAGTAGAACCTTTAACATCACCTGCTCTTTGGTAGTTATGTCATTTTTACATCTAAGTGATATAAAACATTATACAGCTAGCCCAAGAGTAAAGACTAACTGAAATCCCTGTTAACAGAACATTTGCTGAATGATCAGACATGTTTAAATCAGACTAAAATTCTACACTTCCAAGGCTTGTAGCACCTCAGGAAAGATAGACAACTTCCCATTTATACCACTGACACAGCATTACAGCTAAACACCCAGAGCTGTCTTCTGGCCTAACAACTGTCAGCTTAGGAGCAGTAACAGTGCTATCAGGATATTTATTAGAATGCTATTTCATACATTTTTAAGGTAAGGGAAGTGAAGAAACTAGGTTTAATATATGAAATTTTGATCTAACACACAATTAGACTAGTAGACTCTAATTAGACTTTATAGCAGTGTGTCGTGGTTTAACCCCAGATGGCAACTAAGCACCATGCAGACACTCGTTCACTCCCCCCACCCAGTGGGATGGGGGAGAGAATTGGAAAAAAAAAAAAACCAAACAACCTCATGGGTTGAAATAAAGACAGTTTAATAGGACAGAAAGGAAGGAAAAATAATGATAATGATAATAAAATGACAATAATAATACTAAAAGAATTAGAATATACAAAACAAGTGATGCACAATGCAATTGCTCACCACTCACCGACCGATGCCCAGTTAGTTCCCGAGCAGCGATCCGCCCCTCCTAGCCAACTCCCCCCAGTTTATATACTGGGCATGATGTCATATGGTATGGAATAGCTCTTTGGCCAGTTTGGGTCAGCTGTCCTGGCTGTGTCCCCTCCCAACTTCTTGTGCCCCTCCAGCCTTCCTGCTGGCTGGGCATGAGAAGCTGAAAAATCTTTGACTTAGTATAAACACTACTTAGCAACAACTAAAAACATCAGTGTGTTATCAACATTATTTTCCTACTAAATCCAAAACACAGCACTATACCAGCTACTAGGAAGAAAATTAACTCTATCCCAGCCGAAACCAGGACACAGTGGCTAGGTTTTGTATTGAACGTGAGGTGAGGATGCAGTAGACAAAATCCTCCCAAAAATCTCAGCACCAAAAAAAAAAATCCCAAACTATATTAGAGAAGGATAAGATGTTCAGGACACCTACCTTACTACTTTGTAATTGTGCATTTTAAAAAAGTGTGTCATGCTGTAGAACTGAACAACTAGCTGTTCCAGAAATGCCAGTGGAAAGATGTACAGAAAGGTTCTCTATATCAATGAAACAAGATTTAAAAAACAAAACCACACAGAACATTTCCTGAATGCATAGTACAAGATGCTATAATAGGCATACTACTAAAATAGGTAATCCATGTATCCCAAGAATTTTTCCAGTTAATCTGTAATGGAAGCATCACTTTGTAGTTCTGAATCTAATATATTCCCCAAACACCATACTAATTTGCACACTACTTTCTTATTCAAGCTAATATATTGGTCTTTAAACAAATCAAAATAGGCTTAAATGGAACAGTGTTCAGGTCAGTAGAACTATCTTTTAAATAGTTCACAAGTTTGCTTCATAAATTAACGGGGGGGAGGGAGTGTGAAGAGAAATGACAAAACACAAAAGCATAAACCCTACAACCCAAGACAAAAACCAGAAAAATTTGTAATGCCAACAGGATAATATACCTTGGAAGGAAATAAATCCATATAAAAAGCTTTTAAAAATAATTGATTACATTCATCATAGGGAGGGATGAGGTAAAGAGAGGTTACATAGGAACATGTCTTCTCTGACCTCCTTGTTCTTGCCAAGCTTATCTGTTTTATGAGGTCTGTCAAATGCAATATTTTTTTCTCCCTAATTCCCTCACAATTTTTAGGAAAACAGGCCACTCCCCTCCAAATCTGGAGACACCTACCACTGCTCAAGCCATCGATAAATCAAAAAGTGACTGATACTCTTCAGTCTACAGGGCTTCAGTCTACAGGACTGCCTGGCTAGCCAAGAGAGTTCACTATCCTGACTGATAATTTGGTCTCTTCAAATATACAAGGGACACTAGCTGTATAAGAGAGAGAACATTAGTCTACCTTGTTTCCTTAGATAAGATTCATCATTTTCACAGCAAGATTAATTATTTTTAAGAGTCTGAACTAAAAAGGAAAAAGATTGATATAACTATTCAAGTAGGGTTGACTCCTAACTCAAGTAGGGCAGCAAAAATATTCCTAGTGGTATTTTGGTTTAGGAATAACACCACCAAAAAATTTAAGAAGTTATACACTTTTCACTAAATTATTTCAGTACAAGCTGCAAATCATATAAATATTTTGGGGAAAACAGGAGGAGAGAAATTCAAACTCCCTGTGAAAATGCATTTCAGATAATTTTTCTTCTAGCCACAATGCACACTATGGAAGACTACTATAAGCTCTAGTTCATTTATTTTAATTCTACAGAAGTACAAACTAATTCGTTGTTTTAATTAAAGCAGTGATGTTACAGAATGTTTCATGAATGGAATAATATTTTAATAGTTGATAGGCCTTCTGCATATTAACGCAATGGCTATGAATAGACTATCGTACAGTCAATATTCATTCTATGGAACATATAATAAATGATATCTTTCACAAACTGCATTACATGACTTATGTCATGGAGGAACTGCACTCCTTTTGAATTTATTGAGTGAAATACTGCTATTCCCTGCCTTCCAGATCTATCAGCCATTCTCTTTATGGATTTAGGAAAAATAATTCTCCAAGGAAGAGGAAAACAAACAAAGCTAAAGATTTTTCTTTCAACTCTTCTGAAATAGCTGACCTTACTTCAAAAACAAGTACATACCTTATTTCAGCCAAACACACACTACCACACAGAGTGACATTCTTCCATTTTTATACTACCATAGTAAGGACAAGGGAATGTTTGTGATTAAACTGAAAGTACAGAATTCAGAAACACTGTAGGAACTTTTAGAGCATAGAGCAGTGGAATCAAAAAACAAAACAGAAAACTCAAAGTTGAGTGATACAGTTCTTTATATAAGCTCTCCTGCCTCATTAACACTCACCAAGCCTTCAGAGAAATGACGAATCACAGAATCATAGAATGGTTTGGGCTGGAAGGGACCTTTAAAGGTCATCTAGTTCCATCCCTCCTGCAATGAGCAGGGACATCTTTCACTAGATCAGGTCGCTCAAAGCCCCATCCAACCTGACCTTGAATGTTTCCAGGGATGGGGCATCTACCACCTCTCTGGGCAACCTGTTCCAGTGTTTCACCACCCTCATCGTAAAAAATTTCTTCCTTATGTCCAATCCAAAACTACTCTCTTTCAGTTTAAAACCGTTAGCCCTTGTCCTATCACTACAGGCCCTGGTAAAAAGTCTGTCCCCATCTTTCTTATAAGCCCCCTTTATATATTGAAAGGCCGCAATAAGGTCTCCCCAGAGACTTCTCTTCTCCAGGCTGAACAACCCCAACTCTCTCAGCCTTTCCTCATAGGAGAGGTGTTCCAGCCCCCTGATCGTTTTCGTGGCCCTTCTCTGGACCCGCTCCAACAGGTCCATGTCTTTCTTGTACTGGGGGCCCCAGAGCTGGATGCAGTACTCCAGGTGGGGTCTCACCAGAGCAGAGGGGCAGAATCACCTCCCTCGACCTGCTGGCCACGCTTCTTTTGATGCAGCCCAGGATATGGTTGGCTTTCTGGGCTGCGAGCGCACATTGCCAGCTCATGTCCAGCTTTTCATCCACCAGTACCCCCAAGTCCTTCTCTGCAGGGCTGCTCTCAATCCCTTCATCCCCCAGTCTGTATTGATATTGGGGATTGCCCCGACCCAGGTGCAGGACCTCATGCTTGTTTTAAATGAGTGAAAATAGACTTGCCAACAAACTTTGGGGGACTAAGAGAAGTATGCATGAAGAAGGGATAAAAATATTTCTGGCATTTAAACATCCAGAAACTGACTTACATTAGCAGAGATGCAGTTGTAGCTTTTGCCTGCCTTCTACTTTTCAGAGCACAAAGCTTATCACCTTATGTTACACAGTTTGTAAGATCTTCATCACTGTACTGGATAAAGGGAGGGGGATAAACTAAGAAATAAAATATATACACTTAGGCATTTAATACTTAACCTCATTTTAAATCTTAAAATCAGAATGATCTCAACAGGAAAAGTTTGCCAGCATAAAATCAAAGGAAATTCACTTGCATAAATACAGTTCCGTTTCCTGTTAGCTGCTGTTTTTAAAGCTGCAAACCATTAAGTGATATCATGAAGTATATGCATTGGAATGTGTGGTGGGTTGACCCTGGCCGGATGCCAGGTGCCCACCAAAGCTGCTCTATCACTCCCCCTCCTCAGCTGGACAGGGGAGAAAATAAAACGAAAGGCTCATGGGTTGAGATAAGGACAGGGAGATCACTCACCAATTACCATCATGGGCAAAACAGACTCGACTTGGGGAAATATTAGTTTAATTTATTACTAGTCAAATCAGAGTAGGATAATGAGAAATAAAACCAAATCTTAAAACACCTTCCCCCCCACCCCTCCCTTCTTCCCAGGCTTAACTTCACTCCTGAATTCTCTACCTTCTCCCCCCCGAGCGGCGCAGGGGGACGGGGAATGGGGGTTTGGGTCAGTTCATCACACGTTGTTTCTGCCGCTCCTTCCTCCTCAGGGGGAGGACTCCTCACGCTCTTCCCCTGCTCCAGCATGGGGTCCCTCCCACGGGAGACAGTCCTCCACAAACTTCTCCAATGTGAGTCCTTCCCACGGGCTACAGTTCTTCACAAACTGCTCCAGCATGGGTCCCATCCACGGGGTGCAGTCCTTCAGGAACAGACTGCTCCAGCGTGGGTCCCCCGTGGGGTCACAAGTCCTGCCAGCAAACCTGCTTCAGCGTGGGCTCCTCTCTCCACGGGGCCACGGGTCTGCAGGTCCTGCCAGGAGCCTGCTCCAGCACAGGCTTCCCACAGGGTCACAGCCTCCTTTGGGCATCCACCTGCTCTGGCGTGGGGTCCTCCACAGGCTGCAGGTGGATATCTGCTCCACCATTAACCTCCATGGGCTGCAGGCGGACAGCCTGCCTCACCATGGTCTTCACCATGGTCTGCAGGGGAATCTCTCTGCTCCAGCGCCTGGAGCACCTCCTCCCCCTCCTTCTTCACTGACCTTGGTGTCTGCAGAGTTGTTTCTCTCACATCTTCTCACTCCGCTCTCTCTGGCTGCAACTGCTACTCCCCTGTAACTTCTTTTCCCTTTCTTAAATATGTTATCCCAGAGGCGCTACCACTGTTGCTGATTGGCTCGGCCTTGGCCAGCGGCGGGTCCGTCTTGGAGCCTGCTGGCATTAACTTTATCGGACATAGGGGAAGCTTCTAGCAGCTTCTCACAGAAGCCACCCCTGTAGCCCCCCCCCCCGCTACCAAAACCTTGCCACGCAAACCCAATACAGAATGTTATCTACCTTTAAATTATTGGAAACATATCCTAAACCTATGCTTAGGTACAGCACAATCTTCACTCAACTACAGTATTTCCTTCCTCTATTTACCTTTTTAAAACAGCACTACCAGTTTTGTATTTTTTTTTTAAAGGCAGCATCAAAAAGTATTACAGAAGCTGCAATTACTTAGAAACTAAAAAGAACAATAAACCTCCATCATGTCCCCCAAAATGCACACAGTAATAATGTAACAGACAATCCAAAATACAATCACAGCATTTTTGATTGCAAATTGTGTGTTTTTTCTTGTTCTAATATCTACCTAATTAGAAGATCAAAGTATAATAAGGATGCTCCTACTTTACCTGTGTATTGCACTTCATCTTTCATACATACTGTCCATACTTTTTTAGCCCCCAAATCTCTTGGTACAAAAAGGGAACATACAAGAAGAATCTGATAACTTAGTTTTATTTTACCCACAGGTTTTTTCAGAACCTCAACAGCAGTTGTAACTTTTAGAACAGCACAATGTTTGGATGGTTACCAGCGCAATGTCCTTTTGGATGGTTCTCCTGTTTTTTGCATGATTAATTGGAATATCATCTACTCTTGACAGGATTCTTGTTACAGCAATGTTATGGTTTCCCTTCAACTTTACAGGGAAAATATCTCCCTCTGTCCAAAGTTCTATCTGTTTCCTATCATGATGGGGGGGGAATGACCACACAAAGCAACAAATAAACACCAAAGATGATGAAGAATACAATAAAAGAAGAAAAAGACATCTAGATCTATTTTCAAAATTATTTATTCTAGTCAATTTACTTACTCCATCAGGAAGCGTTGTTGTAGTCTGATCACTGAACCAGGTCTGTTTATTCTAATCCAGGCAATAGTTTCAGCAGCTGTCATCTGATAATGCTTCATAATGTAACAGGCTATAAGTGTGCCAGTTCGCCCAAGACCAGCTGTGTAAGATAAGAGAATGGCTTCTTTTATATACCCATTTTTATCTGGAATCTGCTGTAGCTACAGACATTGTTACTTGGACAAATAGTTAACTGCCTAGTTTATTAAACCTGTAACTGGTCAAACTGGATACATACAATTTACCTTTTGAAAATTTTTTTCCCATATACAAGGTTACTAACACATTGTTCACATGCTTTTTTGAGCGAGGTGACCTTCCAGAGCCAGCTACTTGACAAATATATATATAATATGAGAATCTTTTTATGCATAGTTGTGACTGGTACCCCCTGCTCCCAACCCCTGGTAATATGGTTAGCATGACTAACGCCATTTTATAAGGCAAGCAGCCATTCTCTGTGACTGAGCAAGTCACATATTCATTCCCTTTCCCTCATTATCAGGCCCTGAAGGTCCTGTGAATCAAGTAGACAAACCAAACAGATTTCTTCTCCCCCTCCCTACTGGCCTCAAGATTCCTGGGCGCCAGGCCGATTACTCCCTTCCTTACTGGCCTTGAAGGTCCCAGGCACCCGGCCAACCAGATGTTGTTGACCCCGTCACAGAACAGGGAAGCGTAGCAGCACACAGAGCACTGTCTATAAAATCAAGCAGTTACAAGTCCTAAATGGGGAACTTGGACCAGAACTGCTGCTGGACAGTGAGACCCGTGAATCCCTGGTGGCCAGGGACGCCTCCACTGTCGTCTGCTTCCTCTGAGGATTGAGTGACTTGTATTCTTTTATTTATTTTATTTATTTTTTGAGTCTAGATTATTATTATTGTTATATTGATACAGCAAACCATGTATTAAGATCCGACCCGATCTGCAGAGGGTCCAGGTGATTAGAAATCATAAATTAAGTTAGGGTCTAGGTGATTAGAAATTATAAATTAAGCTGTATTATAAATTCTGTATTACGCTGCTTATAAATTGTACTACTGATTCCGCTTGTAGAAATTCTGTGCCATTCTAATCATAAATTCTGTGCTATAATAATCATAATATCCTGTTAAGAAAATAAAGCTTTAATTGTAACTACAATTAGTGCCATCATCATTCTGCCAAGGATCCCTAAAAGAACCTGTCTGTCCCCTCAGTGTTGGGTGACAATAGTATAAAACAGCTGCCTCTCTCAAAAATTCTCAAAGCACTTCAATTCTAAATTGATCATAAGTTGTACTAAAACAGTTGCTCTTCCAATTCCTCCTCTAACTAATCTCTTTTGTTAGCTCTCAAGGAAGCGCTAAATTTTGCAATAAGCAAGTCTTGGCACTAGCCAAAACAGGCAAAGAGTACTCCTAACTGAGAAACCTTCTTTGAAAGGGCCTGAGGAACAGTTCCATTTATCTTGGCAAACATGAGAAGGAAAGGAAAATAGCTCCAGCTCAGGTGCTCCTCTCGATCATTTGCTGTAAATGCCAAGCTACACATCGCTATCTCTCATTTAAGAACTGACTGCTGAACACCAGTGTAAAAATCTTCAATATAGTCCAATAGCCAAGACAAGCACACAGCACTTTCCATGCCTTCCCAGCTTAAATAATCAGCAGCAGTATTCTATGCTTTCTGAAGAGGTAATATCAGGTAGAGGATCATAAGGTAGTCTAAGCAATGTTAGCATGACCAACATCTGAATGAAAACAAAACACTTGCATCACTGCTACCTGATATTCAGGTGCTATCAATTAAGCAATATGCCTTACTTCCCAACAGTCAAGTAGCTGTTTTAACCAATTTTTCCATTTCACAGTATAATCTTGTTAAACATGCAGCAAGTAACTGGCAGATCCGGGGGGGGGAAAAAAAAAAAAAAAAAAAAAAAAAAAAAATCAGTCTTTGCAGGACCCAGGCAAATGCTTTAAGAAAAGGCCTTCCTCCTTCACTCAGTGTTATATGGTACACTACTGAGGCAGAGTTGATGGGGAACAAATGGAGTGTGACAGACTATTAAAGATGGTGTGGAAGGGGAGCTGTATTAGCATGTTGCAGGCAACTTTATTTCTAGTATTTCCCATTTTGAATGCTTGACACTGTAATGTGAAAGCATCAAAGTGCTAACACTTTCTAGCAGAAAGAACTGCTAATATTGGCAAGCTCACTTTTCCCAACCTCATTACTGGAAATCGCTGAAAAAATTTTGCTGGAACTTAAAAAAAAAAAGTAAAAAATGAAATGCAGAACAAAAGCATGGAAAGAATTTGTCCAGAAAAGTTGCACTTTGGCAGAGTTGTTAATAACTAGAAATAATCAAATTATAGTGCAAAATATCTCAGGAACTGTAACTATAAGCATCACCTGTAATATAAATTGTTTGCACACTATACCTTTGCAATGAATGGCTATAACACCTTCAGCACTTTCACAAATATTTAGAAATGTTTTAACTATAGTATCACTAGGAATGCTTCCATCAGCAAAGAAGAGGTCATAATGCTCAAATCCAGCATCTGTAAATCGTTTGGCATCATACAGTTTTTTGTTGAGGCGTATTATAGTGGTGACCTTATGTTTCTTGAAGTATGGGAAATAAGCCTCTGGAGCATGGTGCAGACAGCCTATTTGGAAAAAAAAATAAAAGAATAAGTTTCAAACTGCAGAAATATGTGAAGACTAAAAAAAAAAAAAAAGAGAGAGAGAGAGATGAAAAAACACTTTCAAAATAAAACTCATGTTCAACATGCAGAAATTGACTAACCAAAAATGGAATTTTAACATAATTGCCTAGTTCAGATACAACTAAACCAAGCATTAAAATTTTACTGTCAGTGTTCTTATAAAAGAAAAAGAGCCAAGGAAAAAAAAAAAACAAAACAAACCACCACAGTTTGAGGAACAATTTTTAAAGTTTGTTCTTACTGATAACAATCAACTAGGAAAGCAGTGGGCTTGTGTCTCCCACCTCCTTTTTTAAGCATACCATTTTCAACTTTACTTCTTGAATGAGGTCCACTGAAGGCAATGCATTTGTTTGGTATTATCCAGTTAAAATCTCCATTTTCTGCTCTCTGTCAAGAGAAAATCCTTTGTTTATCATTACCCCTGTATTTTCAGACTTTTCCTTATTATTTCAAAATACATGCTAGATAGAAGTGATGTATGTTTTTTGCCAAAGGAAGTGTGTTAATAGCCTGCTTTTTGTTTCATCAGGAGAATGCCAGATGCTCTCAACCTCACTCTTCTTGCCTATATTCTCCTCTTTCTAAATTACAGTTTTAGAGCAATGCAACTTCATCTAAAGAGCAACTTCTATTTTTAAAATTTTTTATAGGTTTCAAAATTGAGCTTGGCCTTACCTCTGTCCACTATTTAAATAATAATTTTTTAGATTCTAAAAATACATAATTTTCTCTTTACAGATAACTGGCAGTTTTGCATTTGTGAGACTGTACATAGTCAAGTTTTGTAGTTCTTTATCTACACGTTAGTTTCCCATGTCCCAAAATGAATTTTATAGGCTTGAGTTTTCCAGACCTCTTTTTTTTCTTTACCTCAAAGAGTGTTATTATACCATTGTCATCTGTTCATAGATGTATACTTTAATTGCTTTCCAAAAGCCAACTAAACATAGACTTGTATGTCCTCAAGTTTCTCATCAAGATTGCTCAGGAATATGCATGACCTATAAGAAGTGGCTGAGGCACAAATTCCCTCTCCACCATCACCTTCCAGGGATTTAATAAAAATGTGGAAAAAAAAAATTTATTTCCCTTTTGGTTTCTGCAACATCCACTCTCCCCCGCTTTTGAGCTTGACTATGCTTACATCTGAATTTTAATTCTCTCTGACCACACACCTATATTTAACAATCAAAGCTTAAAGAGACAAAACAGAACACAGAAATGGAACCTTACACTAAAAACACCAACCACCCCCCACCCCCCCAAACTCAAACTCACATATCATAAAACAACCATTACATAAACCAAGCATTAATAACAGCAAACAAATCAGAAGATGGATACTGAATGCTTACCTCATAATACGCATATTCATTTTTGTCAAATGCATCAAAATCAAGGAAAGCATACTGCAAAGCCTAAAATTCAGAATACAGCTTTTAACAAAGATAGTATCCTCTCAATGAGGACAGTTTTATCACTCTTAGGTTACTGAAAGCCCCATAATACTTGTTCTACTGTTTCAAAGAAATTTTTCCATTCTTGGGGGGGGGGGGGGGAGAGAAAGAAAAAGAGGATCAACTCAGTCCTGGTTTAAAACAGATTTGAGAATTTTAATATAACTGAGGGTAAACAAGGAAGCCCCCTCTTTTTCTGTTTTAATTTAATCATTAGAAAATTATAGACTACAGAAATATTCAGTCTTTTTGATACTGCTAACAGTACAGAGCACCAAAGAGAAAAATAGCTGGCAAAAAAATAACCATTTAAATTACGAGTATATTCTAAACTCTACATTCAAGGATTACAAATATTTTTGGTGCATGAACACTATTCTCTGTCATTACAATTCTAATATCTTCATTGATTTTAAATTGGCTGCAGATAGTCTGTCCACAATCCTAAACAGACATTATGAGGCATCAGGGACTGGGCTAATTATCCACAGCCATTATTTGAAAACATTTGGGCAACTGGCAGTTTGCCCACTTGATAAATCAGGGAGCATAGACACAGACGATCCCATATCCCCAGATATTTTAAATACTACATTCTAATCTCTTTTGCTGCATAACCTTTTGTGGTTGCTGTTCATGGGTACTGACAAGAACGGCAATTCACCACTCTTGTCAGATTAGTGGCCAATGTCAACTCCTTGTTTAAAAATCTTCTCTAGTTGATTATATAAGGTATCAGTCGACTTCTGTGGATGCCATATCTAGGAGTTCTGTTACAATGCATAATGCATAACAAGCTAGGCAAAAATCAGAAAATCTGCTACTGTACAGCTCTAATTGTCCCTAGCTTCTGTCGCAAAAGTGATTTGGGACATTAGGGTAGAATTACAAAAGGTTTATCTCATGATCATGAGACTTCCCCCTCCATAAGGGAAGGAAGGTATCCATAGGGATTTTCTAGGAGTTTATATACAGCTTGAAATAAAATGCTAAGCATAATCATCCAATAGTACACTGACACACTTTAGTCCTCTCCAATCACATTGAGTTCCTTTGAAGTATTCTTATGTTGTGCTGACCATGCAGTCTGGCCCTTAACACATGACCTTCTGAGGTCCAGATGTTCCCCTTTGCTTGCCAAACACAAGTTATAGTTTATTCTTCTTCTCCTTAGGGCATCCTGCTCACTTCCCTTCTCACCATTGTTATCTGGCAGTCTAGGCTCAGCAGTTAACCCTTTCATCACTGTCCTGGTTTCGGCTGGGATAGAGTTAATTTTCTTCTTAGTAGCTGGTACAGTGCTGGGTTTTGGATTTAGTGTGAGAATAATGTTGATAACACTCTGATGTTTTAGTTGTTGCTAAGTAGCACTTATCTTAAGCCAAGGACTTTTCAGTTTCCCATGCTCTGCCAGCAAGCAGGTGTGCAAGAAGCTGGGAGGGAGCAGAGCCAGGGCAGCTGACCTGAACTAGCCAAAGGGGTATTCCATACCATGGAACGTCATGCCCAGTATATAAACAGGGGGGAGTTGGCCAGGAGGGGTGGATCGCTGCTTGGGCATCAGTCAGCAGGTGGTAAGCAATTGCATTGTGCATCACTTGTCTTTCCTTGGGTGTTATTTCTTTTTTTTTTTTGTTATATTCCTTTTCATTACTATTATTATTATATTATTCTTAGTTAGTAGTGTATTTTATTTTACTTTAGTTATTAAACTGTTCTTATCTCAACCTGCGAGTTTTACCTTTTTTTTCCTCCTCCCCATCCCACTGGGAGGGGGGAGGGGGAAGTGGCTGTGTGGTGCTTAGTTGCTGGCTGGGGTTAAACCACGACAGTCACACTTCCTAAGCTGCCTTTTTTTGCTGGACCATATTTACTCCACCTTTTGCAATTAAAAAAAAGTAAAATAAAAAAAAATAGTTTTACTAACCTTGTTTATTGCATGAAAACAGTCCAGCAACGTCAGATGAAAACTACAAGTACCAAATGAAGCATCCCTGTAACACATGTTTTCAGGTCCAAAACTGTAAAATTTTCCCATTTGAATGCAAGTCAAAGCAATTAAAGTTATTTCTCTAAAAAAAACTGTAAAAGATGATTACTTCAAAATAATTACTATAATAGCAAAATAATTACATCAAATGATTACTCCATTTCCCCCATCTTGCAGCTTATAATAACAAAACATAAAATAAGTTAACAGATAAGCCAAGACTAAGCTTACTCCAGTTATACTTCTCAGTAAAACTGACATGTTCAATTTTTAATGTTAATAAATGACAAATATTTGAAAAAATAACAAAAACTCTTTCTGGCAAAAAGTAATGCCTAAATGAATATCATGTTATAGCATACACTCTTAAAACATTTTCTTTTGAAGTACACTTTCAAAAACGTTTTCATGCCTTAAACTGTAATATACTGCAAGATATTTCCTCAGACCCCATTTAAAAGAAAAGAGATGCTGTGCACATACATTTTATATATGTGAACAGCATCTTCTTAATAAAACTGTCAAGATACACATTTGTGTAGCTATATTAAAAAACTTTCCTTCAGACACATAAAATAGGTTATGTTAAAAATGAGGAGAAACTGATTTTTGTTAAAGCCCTGTCTTTCAACTACTATTTCTTTAAACCCTCTTGATCCAAGAAAAGCATGTTGTGAAGCAATATGAGAGGAGTGAAGGAAAAAAAAGTATGAGAAACAACCTTGCAGACACCAAGGTCAGTGAAGAAGGAGGGGGAAGAGGTGTTCCAGGAACCAGACTAGAGATTCCCCTGCAGCCTGTGTGTGCTGGTTTTGACTGGTATAGAGTTAATTTTTTCCATATTAGCTTGTATGGGGCTATGTTTTGGATTTGTGCCGAAAACAGTCTTGTCATGGTTTAACCCCAGCCAGCAACTAAGCACCACGCAGCTGCTTCCCCCTCCCAGTGGGGTGAGGAGGAGGAAAGGAAAGAAAAAAAAAGTAAAACTCGTGGGTTGAGATAAGAACAGTTTAATAACTAAAGTAAAATATAATACTAACAATAGTAATAATGAAATATAATAATAATATTAATAATAATGATGAAAAGGAAAATAACAAAAAAAGGAGGGGGGGAAGGAAAAAAAAAGTGACACACAATGCAATTGCTCACCACCCGCTGACCAATGCCAGAGCCGCGATCCGCACTTCCTGGCCAACTCCCCCCTGTTTATATACTGGGCATGATGTTCCATGGTATGGAATACCCCTTTGGCTAGTTCAGGTCAGCTGTCCTGCCTATGCTCCCTCCCAGCTTCTTGCACACCTGCTTGCTGGCAGAGCATGGGAAACTGAAAAGTCCTTGGCTTAAGATAAGTGCTACTTAGCAACAACTAAAACATCAGAGTGTTATCAACATCATTCTCACACTAAATCCAAAACACAGCACTATACCAGCTACTAGGAAGAGAGTTAACTCTGTCCCAGCCGAAACCAGGACAATATCCACCCCTTATTCTATACCATTTACGTTATGCCCAGATCCCACACTTTCCAATACATTTCCAATTAATCACCATCACCTTTCCTGTCTTTTAATATATACACACAGATATCATTCCCGCGGTCTATGAGCCATCTCTACCAAATGTCTGTTGAGTTCATTCAGTCCATGACTTTGGGCTCCATCTGTCATAACAGTCTGTCTGGGCAGGAGGGATGATGCAAAGTCCGCTCAGTCGGCAGAACAGGATTGGGCTTCGGTGTGATGTGGCAGGCAGGTGACATTGGCCACAGCAGGAGGATGGTGTGTAGTGTTGGATTCTTGCATGCTGAAGTCAGTCCTGGTTCCATCGCTACTGCCCTTCACTCAGTTTTGTCAAAGTTCATTCTTCATTAATCTAAGTGATTCTTACTGTAATATAATTAATATAGCATATAACAATTATAATGATGATGACATACAGTGGCAGGATTATATAGCAATCAACATCATACAGTTTAATCTATTGGCTGTTCTCACCTAAAATCAAATCCCCTTGAGGCACACATCGGACTTCCCCATCCTTCCGCATCACCCACCAAGGGCACCCAGGTCCTTGAGCAAAAGCAATCCCACGAATGGGTTTGCCTTTGCCTGAGGCAGGAGTAACCCAGACTGTCTTCCCTAGCATATTTTTTATGTGCACTACAGGGACCTTATCCCCTTCTACAGTACGTAAAAGTTCTGATTGGGCAGGGCCAGTTCAATTGACAGATCCTCTAGTGTTGACTAACCAGGTGGCCTTTGCTAGATGTGTATCCCAATGTTTGAAGGTCCCACCACCCATTGCTCTCAATGTAGTCCTTAACAATCCATTGTATTGCTCGATTTTCCCTGAGGCTGGTGCATGATAGGGGATGTGATACACCCACTCAATGCCATGCTCTTTGGCCCAGGTGTCTATGAGATTGTTCCGGAAATGAGTCCCGTTGTCTGACTCAATTCTTTCTGGGGTGCCATGTCGCCATAAGATTTGCTTCTCAAGGCCCAGGATAGTGTTCCGGGCAGTGGCATGGGGCACGGGATATGTTTCCAGCCAGCTAGTGGTTGCTTCCACCATTGGAAGCACATGGCGCTTGCCTTGACGGGTCTGTGGGAGTGTGAAATAGTCAATCTGCCAGGCCTCTCCATATTTATTTTTCAGCCATCGTCCTCCATACCAAAGAGGCTTTAACCGCTTGGCTTGCTTAATTGCAGCGCATGTTTCACATTCATGGATAACCTGTGCGATAGTGTCCAGGGTCAGGTCCACCCCTCGATCATGAGCCCATCTATATGTTGCATCTCTTCCCTGATGGCCTGAGGTGTCGTGGGCCCACCGAGCCATAAAGAATTCACCCTTATGCTGCCAATCCAGATCTACCTGAGCTACTTCAATCCTAGCAGCCTTGTCTACCTGTTGGTTGTTTTGATGTTCTTCAGTGGCCCGACTCTTGGGTACATGGGCATCTACATGACGTACTTTCACAACCAGGTTCTCTAGCCGGGCAGCAATATCTTGCCACAATGCAGCAGCCCAGATGGGTTTACCTCTGCGTTGCCAGTTACTCTGCTTCCATTGCTGCAACCACCCCCACAGAGCATTGGCCACCATCCATGAGTCAGTATAGAGATAAAGTATTGGCCATTTTTCTTGTTCAGCAATGTCTAAAGCCAGCTGGATGGCTTTCACCTCTGCAAACTGACTCGATTCACCTTCTCCCTCCGCAGTTTCTGCGACTTGTCATGTGGGACTCCAGAGAGCAGCCTTCCACCTCCGATGCTTTCCTACAATGCGACAGGACCCATCAGTGAACAGGGCATATTGCCTCTCCTTTTCTGGCAGTTTATTATACAGTGGGGCCTCTTCAGCATGCATCACCTCCTCCTCTGGTGATATTCCAAAATCTTTGCCTTCTGGCCAGTCTGTGATCACTTCTAAAATTCCTGGGCGACTGGGGTTTCCTATTCGACTTCGTTGTGTGATCAGTGCAACCCACTTACTCCATGTAGCATCAGTTGCATGATGTGTACAAGGGACCGTCCCTTTGAACATCCAGCCCAGCACCGGCAGTCGGGGTGCTAAGAGGAGCTGTGTTTCAGTACCAACCACTTCTGAAGCAGCTCGAACTCCTTCATATGCTGCTAATATCTCCTTTTCAGTTGGAGTATAGCGGGCCTCAGATCCTCGATATCCCCGACTCCAAAACCCTAGAGGTCGACCTCGGGTCTCCCCTGGTGCTTTCTGCCAGAGACTCCAGGCAGGGCCATTCTCCCCGGCTGCAGTGTAGAGCACATTTTTAACATCTGGTCCTGCTCAGACTGGCCCAAGGGCTACTGCATGAACTATCTCCCATTTAATCTGTTCAAAGGCTTGTTGGTGCTCAGGGCCCCATTTAAAATCGTTCTTCTTCCGGGTCACTTGATAGAGAGGGCTTACAATCAGACTCTAATTTGGAATATGCATTCTCCAAAAACCTAGAACACCTAAGAAAGCTTGCGTTTCCTGTTTACTAGTTGGTGGAGACATAGCTGCTATTTTGTTGATCACATCCATTGGGATGTGACGACGTCCGTCTTGCCATTTTATTCCTAAAAACTGAATCTCCTGTGCGGGTCCCTTCACCTTACTCTGTTTTATGGCAAAACCGGCTTTCAGAAGGATTTGGATTATTTTCTTCCCTTTCTCAAAAACTTCTTCTGCTGTGTTGCCCCATATGATGATGTCATCAATGTACTGCAGGTGTTGTGGAGCTCCACCTTTTTCCAGTGCATTCTGGATTAGTCCATGGCAAATGGTGGGGCTGTGTTTCCACCCCTGGAGCAGTCGATCCCAGGTGTACTGGACACCCCTCCAAGTGAAAGCAAACTGTGGCCGGCACTCTGCTGCCAAAGGGATCGAGAAAAATGCATTAGCGGTATCACTTGTGGCATACCACTTGGCTGCTTTTGACTCCAGTTCCTACTGAAGTCCTTGGCTTAAGATAAGCGCTAGTTAGCAACAACTAAAACATCAGAGTGTTATCAACATCATTCTCACACTAAATCCAAAACACAGCACTGTACCAGCTACTAAGAAGAGAGTTAACTCTGTCCCAGCCAAAACCAGGACAATAATACAGGGATGTTTCAGTGTGTTGGGTTTGTGTAGCGGGGGAGGGGCTACAGGGGTGGCTCCTGTGAGAAGCTGCTAGAAGCTTCCCTGGCTCCTCAGACCCACCTCTGGCCAAGGCCGAGCCAATCAGCAACGGTGGTTGCGCCTCTGTGATAGCATATTTAAGAAAGGGAAAAAGAGTCCTAGGAGAGAGAGAGTAAGATAGAGGAAGGTAAAGACAACCTACAGTAAAAAAAAAAAAAAAAAAAAAAGGAGGAGGAGAGGAAGAAGAGGAGCTACAGTGAGGAGAGGAGTGGGATGTGAGAGAAACAACCATGCAGACACTGAGGTCAGTGAAGAAGGAGAGGGAGGAGGGGCGCCGGAGCAGAGATTCCCCTGCAGCCTGTGGTGAGATGGCAGGCTGTCCCCCTGCAGCCCATGGAGGGTTAACGGCGGAGCAGATATCCACCTGCAGCCCATGGAGGACCCCATGCTGGAGCATGTGGCTGGACCCGGAAAAGGCCGTGACTCTGTGGGAGAGCCCACGCTGGAGCAGTTCATGGAGGACTGCAGTGCGTGGAAAGGACTTGAGTTGGAGAAACTCATGGAGGGCTGACCCCCGTGAGAGGGACCCCACGCTGGAGCAGGGGAAGAGTGTGAGGAGTGTCGTCCATCGTCCCCCCCCAGGAGGAAGGAGCGGCAGAGACAATGTGGGATGAACTGGCCACAACCCCCATTCCTGCCCCCCTGCGCTGCTGTGGGGGGAAGGAGGTAGAGGAATCAGGAGCAAAGCTGAGCTTGGGAAGAAAGGAGGGGTGGGGGGAAGGTGTGTTTTTAAGATATGGTTCTATTTCTCATTATCCTACTCTGATTTGGTTGTTAACAAATTAAATTGATTTCTTTTTCCCCAAAATCGAGTCTGTTTTGCCTGTGACCATAAGTGGTGAGTGATCCCTCCCTGTCCTTGTCTTGACCCAGGAGCTTTTTTGCTGTATTTTCTCCTCCCCATCCCACCAGGGGGGAGGAGTGAGCGAGCAGCTGCGTGGTGCTTTGTGGCTGGCTAGGCTTAAACCATGATATTCAGTTATTGCTGAGCAGAGCTTACACAGAGTCAAGGCCTTTTCTGCTTCTCACACCACCCCACCAGTGAGTAGGCTGGGGGTGCACAGGAAATTGGGAGGGGACACAGCCGGGACAGCTGACCCCAACTGACCAAAGGGATATTCCATGCCATATGACATCGTGCTCAGCAATAAAACTAGGGGGGGAGGTTGATGGGAGGGCTGCTGCTCGGCGACTGGCTGGGCATCGGTTGGTTGGTGGTAAGCAATTGTTTTCATTTGCGAGCGGCTGTGTGGTGCTTAGTTGCTGGCTGGGGTTAAACCACAACACTGTGGAAGAGACCACGGTGGAGCAGGTTGTTCCCCTGCAGCCCATGGAGGACCCCACACCACAGCAGGTAGAAATGCCCTGAAGGAAGCTGCAGCCCTGGAGCGTCCCCATTGGAGCAGGCTCCTGGCAGGAACTGCGGCCTGTAGAGAGGACCCACACTGGAGCAGTTCTTGAAGGACTGTAGCCCATGGAAAGGACCCACGCTGGAGCAGGGGAAGAATGTGAGGAGGAAGAAGCGAAAGAGAGGAACTGTTACAAACTGACCACAACTCCCCGTTCCCCCTGTGCTATTCAGTGTGTGTGTGTGGGGAGGTAGAAGAGGCAGGAATGAAGGAGTGAAGTTGAGCCTGGGAAGAAGTGGGGGTGAAGGTGTTTTTAGTTTTGTCTTTGTTTCTCACCATCCTATTTTAATTGGCAATAAATTAATTTTCCCCCAAGTTGATTCTGTTTTACCCATGATGGTAACTGGTAAGTGTTCTCCCTGTCTTTATCTCAACCCATGAGCTTTTCCATCTTATTTCCCCCCCCCCCCATTGAGGGGGGGGGACGACAGAGAGCAGCTGGGTGGGGGTTTGGCAGTCAGCCAAGGTCAACCCACCACAGGAATATGGAAAAAAAAAGGAATTAAAGAGAGAAAAATTGAATGGTGGAAGTGTGCAAATAAAGAGAGGTGCTCTCCTACACCCTTGTATTGATTTGGGGGGGGAGGGGGGTGGCACAGGGAAGGAAAGAAAATACCAAACACCAAAAGCCCAGCTCTTGGCAAGGCAGCTAGAAAGCACAAAAAAGCAAGGAATGAATTAATTGCCTCATAGCAACATATTTGGACAGTAAACTTGCCTTCTAAAAAGTTTTTTGGCCATTCTTTCCTGCATATTGTGGCAGCCAATGGAATGTTTGGTCCAACTTTTAGAAAACTGTTTAGAAGAATTCAAGAAGTTGTTCCTCTACACAACGGAATAACCTTCTTTGTTACCTTAAGCAGCACAAGAAATACCACAAAGAGAAGTCTGTGGTTTGAAACCAGTTAGGATTACATTCTGTCGGGGTCAAATAACCATGAACCAATGGTTTTATGCATTTCCTCATTGGTAAAAAGAAATACTTTAAAGTTGCACTAAATCATATGAGGTTAGCTAGCATTCTTTATACACAAAATAGTATTTGTAGATTGCTTCATACATTCAGCAAGTGGGAAAAACAGTGCTATAAGTATTACAAGCCATTTGTGATGACTGGCAGATATGTTGATATGTTTAACTATTAACTACTGGTACAAAAAAAATACTGCCAAGTGAGAAGCTACATAGATTAAAGTTCAACAAGAATACATACAAAACAGCATGGCTACTTCACCTCCTGCATGTATGTCAGTATACTTCAGTACCAGCTGCCACCACCCTTGTTCAGCAGTTTGCACTTAGAGTTCAGTCAGTGAATGTGTCACATGTTAAAACTTCAGCAAAAAACCAAAAACTCAGTACTGCTAAATGCCACACTCCTTAAAAAGAAAAATAAAATCAAGCTACAGAAAGTTCTAACATTTTTATATTTACCTGAAATAAAGATATGAAACATTTCCAGCCAATAAAAGCCTGTACACATCTTCTGGGGATTCACTCAGGTATATTATCTATTTTTGTGGAAAAAACCAAAATATTTTCATGGTTATTTTAAGATTCATAGGAATATCTTCAAGTCACTTGTTTACTACAGAAGGCATAATTAAATATCACAGCTCAGAAGTGGTGGGAAAGAGTGGCATCAAGAACAAAAGAATACAAGTGTGCAACAATAAAGCTACAATAAAGCAAAAGTATAAAATACTGGTCAAGCTACATGAGCATTTATCTTTAATTGAAATGTATAGACTTCCCCAGGAGTTGTTCAACTTTAGGCTACAGTGAAAAAGCTTCTGTCCCTCTGGGTTCTTCTATACTTTACTACAACCCTGCTGGACCAGTTTGTAGAATTTTTTTAAAATTAAGCTTTTAAGATGTAATTTAAAGTACAAAAAAAAAAATCTCAAAGATACCAGTAAGACTATCAATTAGCCTGTCTATAAAACAGTGTATGTACTCAGTAGGCAAGGTTACAACAGTAATTAGTATATGCTTTGATTTTCCTACAGCAGTAGATTTGCATTATTCCAAACCTTGTACTTCATCCTTTGTACGGGTGAGGCAGCATCCAGTAACTAAATCCAGATGCCATAAAGGAAAACAAAAAAACACACCTGAAGCTTAAGAAGCAAAATCCCGAGAACATAATGAAGCAACATACTTGAAACACTACATATCAAACTTTCTACTGTCAAAAACAATCAGGAAAGAATATCAGATTCATGAAAGACCAACTCAGACACATCTGTATGGTCTTCTCTCACCACCTGACTGATTGCTCTTTGATAGCCTCTAACACTAAGCTCTCCTTAACTGCTACTGTAAAACTCCTCTTTTATGCAAATCATGTCTTCCAAAATTAGCTGGTCCATACCATCTCCAGCATGGCCAGGAGAGAACAACTGTTAATGACAAGCTGTGAGCAGTAGGTCAATGTTCAGTAATTTCAAGTTCATACTGCATTAACTAAGCATTATAACACTCCAGGAAGTGGTTTTATTATTATTAAAGTTCTGTAAAATTACTTCTCTCTTTTATATTAATGACCTTTTTTCTTAAGTTGTTTTTGGTTGGGGTTTTTTTGTGTGGTTTTGTTTGTTTGTTTTAAAGCAGGAATCCTAATGAGTATTAAATAAACACCCTCCAAAAAATTTAAGTCTGGCATATTTGCTTTTTTGGGGGTGTTGCCTTTTTTTTTTTTTTTTAATGTTGGCATTGCCTTTCAAATTTATGTTATGCTGCTGCAAAACCAGCTTGAACAATTGGTATAAGATACTTGCAACATTCTCTCTACAGACACACGTGCATTCTTGTAGGGTGAGAATGGGAGGTGGAACAGATGTTGCTAAAAAGAAAAAAAGTTTTAAACATATCCATAGCAGACAACTAAAACATACATGGCAACTGGTAACCCCATTTTGTTTTTCCTCTGATTTGATTACTGTTTTAAGTTGGGTTTTTTTGAGCATTCTTCCTGTGCAATTCGCAAAACAAAGAAAAACACATCTGTTTTAAGTAGTTTGGTTAAGTCATGAAAACGGCGTGCTTTTTGCATGTGCATGTTTTCACCAGGATGGGGTTGGTGGACTTTGCATTTTATTCCAGGTGTATGCTTGTGAATATAGAGAGACTAAAACCAGCAAGATTCTGTCACGGAAAAAAATGGAAGGCAATTTTGATCAGGTCAGAACAGAAGCAGTTTATTACTATAGCTATAGGAGAGAACACAGAGCAGCAGAGTGGCAGATTCTGCTGAAATGAACTCTGCCCAAATGGGGCAATTAGCTATGCGCATAGCTAATATGAGAGAATAAATTCCCTTGGTAATTCTATGCTAAGCGTCCTTGTCTTCCTCCTCGGTTGGCAAAGAACTGACTTTTACAGATGGCACCCCAGATGGGACACCGCCAACTCGTCCGATTCACCACGTCGCTACGCTCCCCTGTGATTCAACGTCCCACTGCTGGCAAGAAGGTGAGTTCACCGTGGGAACTTGAATACGTGGGGTAGCTAGTGGAAGAATCCTTTTTGGGTGTTAAAAGAGGTGCATTAATGATGGGAGGAGGACTTAGTATAGTGAAGGGGTCAGCCTTAGAAGAAGTTCTAAAAGACTGGCCGAAAATAAGTAGAACTCATGGCCTCTCGACAAAAAGGGCATTATGGTTATGCCAATTAAACTGGCCTGAGGTGACCTCTGTTGGAACTGCAGACCAACAGTGGACCAAGATGGGCAGTCTGGATGAAGGCAGACAGCGATTTTTGCATCTACAATTAGAGGATCAGTTCCCCGGACAGACGGATTATTGGTATATCTGGAATAATTACACCTGGTGAAAGAAACATCCCCCTCCACTCAACCATGAAAGTCAGGCAAATGGGGAATTTTTTACAAGCCAAACCCCCTCAATTTTCCCCATGCTTTGAGGACCCTGGATCTCCTAGTGCACCGGAGATTCAGGCTCCTCTAAAACAAGTTGTAGTGGGACCCAGGCAGGTTCCCGGACATCTGACTTTAGGTACTGTTCACGTTCCTTTCAGCCCTAATGATTTAATGATTGCAACTATTGTGGGTAGTTAGGACACTGGAAAAAAGATTGCCCCTATAAACCCTGTTCTTCTCTGACACCACAAGTTCTGCCCAGTTCAGCTGTGACTCCTGGATTCAATCCCCCTGCCCCTGCACAAAGATATAATTATCTTCTTCACTCAAGATTAACAATTACTGGGAACCTATTATGCAGCAACCATGAGTAACGTCCACATGATTTCAAATACTGTAAACTCACAACAAGAACTCCAACTGACCCTTAAGGTGGGGGGGGGGGGGATTACTTGTGCCTAGTAGATACAGGCGCTACACATTTGGCTCCAAATAAACAACCACAAAACGTTAACACAGTGGGACAAAAATATATCATGGGAATTGAAGGAAGCCCCCAACATGTATCCTTGTTAGAAAAGATGCCCCTCCAGACAAGGCCCTTATCAATTACACATTCTTTTATACTACTTGAAAACAGCCCAACTAATTTATTAGGGAGAGACTTACTCTGTAAATTGCAGGCAAATCTAAACTGTTCCCCCCAGGGCATGCAGCTCCGGATACCTGTCAAAAATTTATCTAAGCTAGTTGCCGCATTACAGGAAAGCCCTAAAGACTTCACCCTACCAAAAGAACTGCAAAAACTCCCGCCCCATATTTGGGGGTGGGATCCCACTGAAGTAGGGCTCCTAAAATCCGCAAAACCGGTTATCTTACGAACTAAAGAGGGTCTCCCACCTCCACTCAAACAATACCCATTATCTCATGAAGCCATTGAAAGGGTATTACCCCTAATCCAAAGCTTTTTATGCCAAGGAATATTAAAAGAATGCCAATCACCATGCAACCCCCCCATTCCACCCATTAAAAAAATGAAACCAGGCCCAGACAGAAAACCTGTCTACCAATTCATACAGGATGTAAGAGCCATCAATGAGTGGGTAGAAATACCCCACCCAATAGTGCCCAATCCATCAACTATTATCACCTTAATCCCCCCAAATTCTAAATTTTATACTGTAATTGATTTATGTGCAGCATTTTTTAGCATCCCCATTCACCCAGATTCCCAATATATTTTTGCCTTTACTTGGATGTCAGGGCAACTTACTTGGACCTGATTACCTCAGGGTTTTGCAGGATCACTGACTATTTTTTTCTTCTTAGATATTGGCCAAAGATTTACAAGATGTAAAACTTCCAGGGCAATCTGTACTGATACAATATGTCAATGATTTACTTATAGCTAGTCCCAACTCCCACACATACAAAATCGATACTCTAGCATTATTGACTGCATTGGCTGATAAAGGTCACAAAGTTTCTCCTTATAAACGTCAATTTTGTAAATCAAAAGTGGAATATTTGTGATATATCTTAGAAGAAGGAACTCAACTTTTATCCCCAGATTGCATCCAAGCAATCCAAAATATTCCCCGGCCACAAACTAAAAAAACAGATGTGAGCCTTTTTAGGAGCTGTAGAATTGTGTAGACCATGGATTGCTGCTTTTGGAGAATTAGCAAAGCCACTCCTCAATAGTATACATCAGGATCAAGCAGGAATATGAGGCACTTTGCCCCAGACTAAGTGCACAAGCAGCCAAATTAATTGCCCTAACTGAAGCCTGTAAACTAAGCACAGGTAAATCAGTTAACATCTACACAGACTCGCAATATGCCTTCAGAGCGTGCCACGTCACAGGAAAAAATTTCGAAACAGAGAGGTTTTATAACCTCAGCGGGAACACACATTTCAAACAAAGAACAAACAAAAGAACTCTTACAAGCACTCCTGCAACCCAAAGAAATAGCTGTAATACATCAACCAGCTCACCTCAAACTCACCTTGCCACATACCAGAGGAAATGATGCAGCTGCCAAAGCCGCAGCAAGACAACTCTTGACCCCAACCTCGCAACTGACTGCAAAAAAAAATTGAAAATCTGACCTCCATCCAATTACCAAATATTTACAAAAATCTCCCTGACGATGAAATACAACAATGTAAAACTACAGGAGCTCAACTCGATGAAGCAGGAATATGGTGGGTAGGGGAGCACAACCTTCCACTACTACCAAGGCAATATTACCTCCCAATAGCTCACCTAGAACACAGCCAGGGCCACTTCAAAACAACTGCTCTGGCTCAAACCATCTTGAAAAGCTGGGGGGCTCTGGGGATCTACGTTGCTGCTAAACAAATTACCTCAGCTTGCCCAACCTGCCAAGAATTTAATAATGATCATAAAGCCTCCCTCAAGACCCAAGGAGGAAAACCCTGAGCGAACTATCCCTTTCAAGGAATACATATAGACTTTGCAGAATTACCACCATCCCAGGGCTATCAATATATGCTTGTAATAATAGATCAACTTTCTAACTGGCCAGAAGCAACTCCATCAAGAAAAGCAGACATAGCCAGCATACTCAAATTTTTGCTGAAAGAAATCATTCCTAGATTTGGACTCCCTACTCAAATTGATTCAGACAGAGGAAGCCACTTCACCTCACAAATTATACAAAACATTACGAAAACCTTAGGCCTACACCAACACTTCCACACTCCATACCACCCACAATCAGCTGGTAAAATAGCAAGAATGAACTCATCTTTAAAAACACTTATAGGGAAAATTTGTTCCGAGACCAACATCAAATGGCCAGACACTCTACCACTAGCTTTAATGCACATTCGGCAGCGACCATTACAGTCTACCAGACTATCACCTTATGAAATTCTCTTTGGACGATCTATGCCTATGGCCACCAATATATATACTGCCGCCCATATGAGCCTATTAGCCAGGAATAAACAAGTAACACAATATACCCTAAATATTCAACAAACTATAAACCAAAATCAGGATCAGGCCCAATTGGCACAGCCAATACCGCTAAAGGGAACATTACATACCTTTTCTCCAGGGGATAAAGTATGAATAAAAATACATAAATGGAAAAATGGTTTGTCTCCAAAATGGAAAGAACCCTATCTTATGTTACTAACCTTTTTTCTGCAATAAAGGTGGAGGGTAAAGATTCCAGGATTCATCACTCCCATGTAAAAAGGGACCAGATGGCAAAAACTGATCCTACGACAGAAACATCTAATTCGTAAAAATATGCCTTAACAAATAGTTATTCAGAACCAATTGGCCTTACATTACATTTTAGCAGCACAAGGTAGAGTATGTGCCCTAATTAATACTAGCTGCTACTTTTATGTCAATCAAAATCAATAAAGACAGATATTGAACAAATTAAAACTCATTTACGAGTCCTACATGAAATAGGACAAGAACAAACTTTTGATGCTTTAAGTTGGCTAATGTCATGGTTTCCTAATATTGCTCATTGGGCACAAAAGCTTATAATGATCTTAATATTATTCGCTTTTGTTGTCTTTCATGTGGGTATTAAATGTTGTCTTTCTCTTTGTAATACTATAACTCCCAAGTATTATTTTAAGTAAATAGGTCCTGACGGAAGAGGAGGGACTGTGAAAGGCAAGGCGCTAACTGCAATACAACTTGCTTAGAAGAATAAACACTACCTGAGACTATGAGCTTTTACCTCAGGATCAACGTGACCTGAAGACCCAACCTAAGCTGGCTTCCACTGCCTGAGAACACCTCATACTGATGATAAAACAATAGGAGATTTGCCTTAGGAAACCAGGTGTATAACCAGCAACTGACCAGAATCCAATATAAAACCACTCCACCTGCATGGGACATCGGTTTAGAACAATGAAGATTAACACACCATTGACCATACATCCACACCACCTGCACGGGACAAGCACATACTGATTATGCAAACAATAGTAACTGATTAGCCCACCCCTTAACATGAATAATTTGATTCGGCTACACAATTGTATTGTAACATATATAAACCCTGCCTTCCTCTGTATCGGGGTCCTCCATGCATTAGGCTGGGGCACCGCTATGCGCATAGCTAATATGAGAGAATAAATTCCCTTGGTAATTCTATGCTAAGTGTCCATGTCTCCCTCTTCGTCTGGCGAAGAACTGACTTTTACACCAACAGCCATATAAACACAGCATTGTTTACCTATCAGAAAAAGAATAGCCCTGTCCAAGAAAAACTTGCAGACCAGAGACATGAAATGGCATTAGCAAACAAAAGAGACTGTAATTAAACAGCACAAATTGAGTTTGTACCCGGAAACGAGCCACCCAGAAAAACAACTAGGATTCAGTGCTGTAAGGTTGGGTAATACAGGGAGTACTACTTGTACTACAGGCAAATAGAAATGCAGCTAATACTAGCTAATCCTTTAAGCATATGTAGCTCAGAAAGGGTAAAGATTCCTCCCACATCTCAGTTGATCATTTACTAGTTTCTAGAACAAAATAAGCTTCAATAGCAAAAGCATTTGTTTGCAAGCATAACAGCAGCAAGAGCAGAGTTTTTTCCACAACAGAAGTGTTGTATTAAAATAAGACAAGTCTAAATAACATACCACATAGAAACATGTTAGTTCTTAAGCACAGATTCAACTTCTGAAATGACATTACTAACAAAGTTGCTAGAAACACCATTTCAACATACATGTGCAAGTGTATGGACTTTGCGTAACAGTTATATGAACACTCACCACAGACAAGGACACTTAAAAAAGCCAACATGATTTCTGATGCAAATGAGTACTGGAATGTATGATACTCAAAACGTACCATACATTATCACAGAAAAAACACATTGCAAGGGATGGCATTTTTAAATGTGGACAAGCTTAAAGAAACAAGTACCAAGCAAAAATGTGGAGTACTTCCAGTACATCTGAAGCAATATACAGTATATTCACTGAAGAAGGAAGCTCTTCATTGAAGTTGGATTTCTCAGAACTTTTTGAAACAAAGAGATACTGCTGTACTTCAGCCGTGACACTATTACACACATAAGATACAGCCTATTAGAATTTTAGATTTATTTCCCAAGTGGCTCCTTTTCTTCAGGCCAGGCAAATACTCAACAAAAGCAGCTTTTTAAAAAAAATTAGAAAATTCTGCTGTCTGGAGACCTGAAAAAAACATGTGCAAAAGGTATAGTTGCATTGGTTTTAGAGTTTTCCTACAATCATGTACATATACACGCACACACACAAAACCACTGTTAAAATCCTTTACAAATCCTTTACTTAAGTACCTTCCAGGAAAAATGTTACAGTAGGGAACTGACATCTTTCAAGCAAAAATAATACATTGTTTTATCACATTGTATAATCACTTTTCTTTATGCCTACAAAAAATATTCTACTGAGCTCAAAATATAGCCATAAATTTGCTATTAGCAGCTGAACCATGAACATTGCTCTAATCATCATTTTCATTTAGAACATGTGTTTCTAAGGACTGTACGTAGCTCTGAGAATGGTTAAGAACCATCCAAGCTTTGCATACCAGGAAAGGTGCACTCAAGCACTGCTCCTGCCAACATCGCCATGTAGTCCAGCAGCCACTATAATGTTCACTGAATTAAACAGAAAAGCTTGCAAGACTAGGCTATCCAGTCCTTATTTCCGAGCATTTAAAAATCAACTATGGAATGAGAGTTCTTTTAGCAGGCCATGTTATTGTCTGGTTCATATTAGTGTTTTCAAACCAGCCCTATTTTAAACAGAGGTTTTCTAGATTACTGTTACAACCATGAAAACAGTATTCACAATAGGATGAGAAGTATTCACAACAGAAGGAAAAAGTATTCCAGGTAGAAAAGGAAAAGAGGCTATGGCTGAAAAAGACATCTTCATCTTCAATACATGGGATTACCAAGTGAAGTAACAATACTGCAGGCAAGACAAAATACGTTTGATAATAATGATTTTTCATATAACTTGTTGCTTTTTCAGGAAAATTAAATAGGAAGTTTAAATATGCTATACTCTTAAAAATTATATCAACTCAAGTCTGTAAATAACGCTTGAAATTCACATTTATGAAGTGCTTGGCTGTCGTGGTTTAACCCCAGCCAGCAACTAAGCACCATGCAGCCGCTTCCCAACTCCCAGTGGGGTGGGGAGGAGGAAATGAAAAAAGTAAAACTCGTGGGTTGAGATAAGAACAGTTTAATAACTAAAGTAAAAATAAAAATACACTACTAACTAAGAATAATAATAATTGTAATGAAAAAGAATACAACAAAAAAAAAGAAATAAGAAAAGTGATGCACAATGCAATTGCTCACCACCCGCTGACCGATGCCAGAGCTGCAATCCACCCCTCCCGGCCAACTGCCCCCTGTTTATATACTGGGCATGACGTTCTATGGTATGGAATACCCCTTTGGCTAGTTCAGGTCAGCTGTCCTGACCATGCTCCCTCCCAGCTTCTGGTACACCTGCTTGCTGGCAGAGCATGAGAAACTGAAAAGTCCTTGGCTTAAGATAAGCACTACTTAGCAACAACTAAAACATCAGCATGTTATCAACAGTATTCTCATACTAAATCCAAAACACAGCACTGTACCAGCTACTAAGAAGAGAGTTAACTCTATCCCAGCCGAAACCAGGACATTGGCATAATCAAGTTTTTTCTCCTGTCCATCCTTAACTGCAAAATCTACTTAAAGGTTGCTACCTAAACCACACATTTTACCAAGCATATTGACTTAAAAGCAAGAAAATAATGAGATAACTCATTTTAAACTGTTTACAAGCATATTTCATGATACAACTATCTTAAAAAAGTCACTCACCCAAAATAATCTAAACAGCTATAAACTGCAAGTAAACAAACCCATTCTGAATAAATACAATAATTACTATATGATATTGACCAGAATCAAACACAAGCTCACACAAATGCATAATTTTACTCTAAGTTAATACTCCTCCTAAAAAACCTCCACTGAATATACTACTCAATTAATAAAATAAAATTTCTAACAAAATTCCTTACAAGAAAAGGTTAAATACTGCAAAATAAAAATAGAAATATATTAGAATAAAAACCTTCCTGTATAAATTTGTAGCGTAGTAAAAAAATGCACAAATGGCCCTTTATTAGCAGAAACGCAGTGGTAAGAGGATAAAAGTGGCAGAGAGGAAACAACTGCCTGCTGCTTTGTTCCATCATCAGCAAAAGGAAGAAACCTACAATTACTTTTCAAACAGTAGAGTGGAGGCATAAAAAACCCCATTAGCTGAGAACACACCAGGCTGGGCACATCAGGAGTACTTCACAACCACTAAGGAAGGAAGCTAGTACTATGATGAGGCACCCTTATTTGACTAGAGAGACAAGCAGTGTGGTAAGAACACGGCAAGGGAGAACCTGGTAGAAACAGCAAGAAAAATTGCCATCATGAAGGCTAGTCACAATTTCCAAAACACAATTCAGAGGAGGTATCTCTTTTAGAGGACATGAATAAAGAAAAGGACAAAAGACTTGAGGCAACTTTTGCTTAAATGAAAGGCCAATACTTCTTTCTCCATCTCCTCTCTGTCACTCACTTTTCAAGCATAAACACCCTTCGCTAAAATGTAGCTGAGGGTAAACACAGCTTACCCACTTCTAATTTGAGCGCTGTAGTTTTTACCCACTGTATTGGCAAGGTTGGGGGGGGGTGCGCTGCAGGGGTGGTCTCTGTGGGAAGAGACTAGGGGCTGTCCCCATGCCGGACAGCCAGTTCCAGCCGGCTCCAAGACGGACCCGCTGCTGGCCAAAGCTGAGCCAATTGGCAATGCTGGTGGTGCCTCTGTGAAAACATATTTAAGAAAGGGTAAAATACTGGGCAGCAGTTGTGAGAGAGAGCAAGGAGAAAAAAAAAAAAAGTGTGAGAAACAATCCTGCGGACACCAAAGTCAGAGAATGAGGAAGGGGAGGAGGTGCTTCAGGCACTGCAGCAGAGATTCCCCTGCAGCCTGTGGAGAGGACCACACCAGACCAGATATCCACCCTGCAGCCCATGGAGGACCCCACATCACAGCAGGTGAATATGCCCTGAAGGAAGCTGCAGCCCATGGAGAGCCCAGGCAGGAACTGTGGCCCATGGGGGACCCACCCTGGAACAGTCTTTTCCTGAAGGACTGTAGCCCGCATAGAGGGCCCACGCTGGAGCAGTTCTTGAAGGACTGCAGCCTGTGGGAAGGACCCACGCTGGAGCAGGTGAGGAGAAAAGAGCAGCAGAGAGGAACTGTTATGAACTGACCACAACCACCCCATTCCCCTCTGTGCTGTTTGGGGGTGGGGAGGAGGTAGAAGAGTCAGGAATGAAGGAGTAAAGTTGAGCCTGGGAAGAAGGTGTTTTAGTTTTTGTTTCTCACCATCCTACTCTATTTTTAATTGGCAATAAATTAAATTAATTTTCCCCAAGTTGAGTCTGTTTTGCTTGTGATGGTAATTGGTAAGTGATGTCCCAGTCTTTATCTCACCCCACAAGCTTTTTCATCTTATTTTCTCCTCCTGTCCTGTTGAGGAGGGGGAGTGAGAGAGTGGCTGAGTGGGTGTATGGCAGCCAGCCAAAGTTAGCCCACCACACCCACTTAGTGCTAACTCAGCTTGGACCACTGAACAGGTGGGTTTACCTACTTTCCCACTGCTTAGCCAAAGATAATTCTGCAAATGTCACTATAAGAACAGAGCAGTTCAACATTACACAGGTCAGTGCTAATTGCTTCTACAACTTCCACCCAACATTAGGTCACAACTAGGAAGGACACTAACAACTTGAAAAGGCAAAACCAATACTATGGATCAGAATAGATGAAGGAAACACTGCTTACCCTGAAGAAAGAAGGTGAGAAAATAGACGAAGTACAGAGATGAGTCATGGAGAACGTGACCTGAATTACAGCAGTTCATGGGGTGGTACTCACAAAGGGTTGCCTACATAATTAGTGCCAAGCCTGAGAAAAGAAACACTGTTACTAAGTTAATGCAGTGAAGGGGAAAGGGGGAACTTGGGAATTGGGTGGGCAGGGCACAGAGGGTATGTTTTCTTTCTTAATATGTAAGGAACAATGATGGGAGAAGCAGACTTTCCTCACCCACAGCCAAGTCCTGGCAAAAATCAAGAGAAGCCACAGTAGAGATCAACTCAGAAGATTGCTGCTGTGTTGGCAGAGTTAGTAAGGCCTTAACAGATAGCTTCCAAAGAAAAAGTATGTTATCTTTAAATGGTGAAGAACAAAGTCGTTGCCCCTGCCCCCTTCTTCCTACCTCAAATGAAGTGTAAACATTCAACCCCAACACACTGAATTCTGGCTGCCCTTTGTGTGGTTGAATATGCCAAATTTATCCTAATCAACGCAGAAGAATATTATTCCCATTATGCATTATATTATCTGTAAAAATGAACAAATAAATAAAATGCAGTATTATAATGGATGGAAGATGAACAATAAAGGGGTTAAGATCTAAACTGTTAAGATTTACTCTAAAAATTCATATTGTACTATAAAACTACATATATAACAATTTATTTGAAACTTTGTTCTTCATCTTTAAGGCCATATTCTTTTGAAGAGCCCTGTAGCTTGACTTAGGCTGTGCTGGCACATCAAAGTACACCTGGAAGGAAGCAGCAGATGCAGGAGAGGGAAGAAAGTTTCTGAAGGGGCCATCCAGGCTACACCTATCTCCACTAAAGAGGAAAGAAAGACAAGTTAGATGAAAGGGGGGGGGCAGGGGGAAGACCATTAAAACACACCAACTGTGAAGAAAAAGACTGGGAACAGACTTTGCTTGTAAACCAGAACACTAACAGCTGCCCTTATACATCCCCACTGTTAATGAAGACTTTTATAATGGCTTTAGTAGTCAGAATGAGGCATATCCCCATTTTTTTTTTTATGTATATACACACACACCCCCCCCAAACAAAAAAGGTCAAATGATAAATACTGCCAATATATCCCAATTCCTTTAAGCAGAAGTTACATAACATTCTATTTAAGACTGCATGAAATACAACTTTAAGATCAAACAGCCTTTAAAATGACAAACTTGAAAGTTGCTAGCATAAAAAATATTGAATGCTTACTCTTAGACCCATGGGTTCCAGAGGAGAAATAGTTATATATGCTTCATTACAGATTAACAGTTACATGCTAAAGTGTGACTGCATTAAAAAAAAAAAAAAAGAGAGAGAGAGAACAAAACAACAAACAAACAAAACAGACACTATCACTATCACAAAAATTTCACAACTGGTCCATGCCAACTGAAGAGAGAGGCTAGGATGGAAAGTATAGAATTACAAGAGTAATTCTTTTATTCATATGCATGAGGTGTCCCATTCAAATTGGGGCACCCCAAATGCGGTTTTACACATGGTTCTTATACCTTTCAAGTGTTCAGATACAACATGATTTGACCAATCACTACTTAACACACTCTGGTGGGTTAACCCTGGCTGGATGCCAGGTGCCCACCAAAGCAGCTCTATCACTCCCCTCCTCAGCTGGACAGGGGAGAGAAAATAAAACGAAAGGCTCATGGGTCGAGATAAGGACAGGGAGATCACTCACCAATTACCTTCACGGGCAAAACAGACTCGACTTGGGGAAAAAAAAAAATTAATTTATTACCAGTCAAATCAGAGTAGGATAATGAGAAATAAAACCAAATCTTAAAAACACCTTCCCCCCACCCCTCCCTTCTTCCCAGGCTTAACTTTACTCCCGAGTTCTCTACCTCCTCCCCCTGAGTGGCACAGGGGGACGGGGAATGGGGGTTTGGGTCAGTTCATCACACATTATTTCTGCCGCTCCTTCCTCCTCAGGGGGAGGACTCCTCACACTCTTCCCCTGCTCCAGCATGGGGTCCCTCCCACGGGAGACAGTCTTCCACGAACTTCTCCAATGTGAGTCCTTCCCATGGGCTGCAGTTCTTCACGAACTGCTCCAGCATGGGTCCCATCCACGGGGTGCAGTCCTTCAGGAACAGACTGCTCCAGAGTGGGTCCCCCACGGGGTCACAAGTCCTGCCAGCAAACCTGCTTCAGCATGGGCTCCTCTCTCCATGGGTCCACAGGTCCTGCCAGGAGCCTGCTCCAGTGCAGGCTTCCCACGGGGTCACAGCCTCCTTCGGGCATCCACCTGCTCTGGCGTGGGGTCCTCCACAGGCTGCAGGTGGATATCTGCTCCACCGTGGACCTCCATGGGCTGCAGGGGGACAGCCTGCCTCACCATGGTCTTCACCAGGGGCTGCAGGGGAATCTCTGCTCCAGCGCCTCGAGCACCTCCTCCCCCTCCTTCTTCCCTGACCTTGGTGTGTGCAGAGTTGTTCCTCTCACATATTCTCACTCCTCTCTCTGGCTACAGTTGCTGTTGCACAGCAACTTTTCTTTCCTTTCTTAAATATGCTATCACAGAGGCGCTACCACTGTCGCCGATTGGCTCAGCCTTGGCTAGCAGTGGGTCTGTCTTGGAACCCGCTGGCATTAACTTTATCGGACATAGGGGAAGCTTCTAGCATCTTCTCACAGAAGCAACCCCTGTAGCCCCCCTGCTACCAAAACCTTGCCACGCAAACCCAATACACACACACACATACTACTGTTTCGCAAAGCAACTATAATTCTATGGCGTCATGATCCATCTGCTTCTTTCTCGATCTAGACATCCCTGGAGTCGGTCTTGCTACAGTTACTTATCTATGATGCCAAATAATGGGAGGGTTTCACAGAGGTGTTAGAGAGGCTAGGATGCTGGTGTTATCTTGGTAGTCCAGGGGTATCCCTTATTCTTCAGGGTGGGGGCTGCCCTTCTCCTTGCAATGAGCTGGAGTCCTTTAGTCATGCTTACTTAACCATGACTATGCAGTATACAATGTAAAATATATATATATAAAGTTCATACAATTTCATACTATAAAGACTAATTGGTACAATAGTTAGGGAACGAGATTTTCCTAACAACACACACTCACTCTATTTGTGCTATTCCTGTAAGCTGGCAGCCTGTTATTCCTAAAAAGTATCTTAAAAAATCTGCAGCGACAGAGCATCTTTCATCCAAAATTATGCTTAAGTTATTGAAGGTCTTACAACACACACATACAAGCACTATTTCATGGCTAACTGTGGAGGCTACCTCCCCTTTCTAGTTTCTTGCTCTTCCCACCTGAACTCCTCTTCTCCAGTCTGACACACTGCCCTACATTTCCTCAGCCTAAGGTAAAGTTGAAACGGGAACCCACCATGAAGCTAAAAAAAAAAGAAAACAAAAACCATTCAACCCACAGAAGACAAAATATAGTGACAACCTACCACTTACACAGTAAGCTATCAGAAATTAAATTATGATCTTCAGTTCAAACAGTGCATTACCAGCAGGACCATGGTCTGGTAATCTAAACTTACAGAAAAGTTTCTCAAAATTTTGACCAATAGCTGGATAGACCCTTCTTCAGCAGAAAGCAAAGCTTTTAGCATTCCGAAATGAAGTAGTAGCTAGATACTTAAGCCTATGTATGTTTAAAATAGAAAAAAGCCTCAATATATTTCCTTTCAATCAGGAAATATGATTATAGGCATACATTTATCATGCATCCTGAACAGATCCCTATGCTGTTCCTCACCACATGAAGAACAATCCAATTCTCCCTATAAAAAGTGGAAACATTAGATGCATATGTCTGAACACTTTAGCAACGACTGCTGTAATTAAGCTTGCCTCTTCATGAAAGATCAAGGTGTATGGGAGGAAAAAAAAAAGTAAGCTTTGAGGCACAGTCTTTCTTCAGTAATCTTCCTTCACTGGAATGCCTCCCATATCAATCTGGGAAGAAATTATACCCTACTTTATAGAAAAAGCAGTACCAAAGCCAAAGTTTGTTGAACTGGAAAGAAAATTAGGATCTAGCTAGAGCTGCCTCATCATCTAGGACTTTTGACTACGCAAGAGAGACCCCTTCTTGTTCAAGGAGGAAATTAATATTCACATAGTGCTTCACTTTGCCATGGGTTCTTTTAGGGAAACTACCAAAAGATTCAGCCTGTACAATGCAATAACCTAAGCACAGATCTTTGGACTCATGAGAATTATCTATGGTTTTGACTAGCCTCTTTCTGCCATATGCCAACTGGCTGAAACTAGTCCTCCCACATGCATCGGCTAGTCAGACATAATCTCTCTTCACAGTTCAGCCAGAAGCGTGTTAGCATCCTTTCCATACTCTGCATCTCCTGTCTCCTTCACTGCAGTTCTCTGAAGCAAAAACCACCTATTACTCTGTCCAATGGTCTCCATTTTTAATTATTCTGTTTTGTGCTATCATAAACCATACATATTAATCTGAGATCTTATGCATTTATGCAAGTCTATCCAAGCATTCCCTCCAACTGTATATTGTTATTCCAACATGGCAGGGCTACTGAATGATCACAAGCAAGATTTAAGTTAGGTTTTTTGTTTATTTTTGAAGTCAGCCATAGTGTTTTCAAATCAGATTATTTTGCCATTAGTTAATTTTCTGTATCATGGATGCTGATCAAAAGGCCAGATGCTGTGCTGCACAGTAATACTATACATATTCAGAAAAAACACGAACAACTTCCCTCCAAATAATGGCTAATAACTGAAACCAGTCCACCTTTGCTTTCTGGGCCTATAATATGAACAAGTCACTTTGAAGAAGTAGTTTTCCTAAAAGCTGCAACTTTTTTGTTAATATAATGCTTTAACTGAAAACAAGTTAAGCAACCCATGTTGCCAGTTTCCATATGATTTAAGAATGCAAGGGTCAACAGTAACGTTCCTAAAGCTTCTGTGTGCTTCAAATACCAAATGAGTGACACATTTCGAAGTCAAATTCTATATTTATAAATAAGTACTCTAGGAAATGGACAACAGAAAATCTCTGGGGACCTCCTCCATATTGTAAAGAAGCAACAAGGAGATTGCCAGCATCACAGCAAGTACTATATAACCTTGAAGCTAATAAAAAGGAATGACCTAAAGCTACATGAACTCTGACCCCTCAAATCTCCAACATGAAAAAAACATAGGTTCTCAATTCATTTCATCATTTTATTAGTAAGTGAACAAGAGCAAGAGATGGTTACAATCAAGTACAATCAGTACAAGTCAAAGCACAAAATGAATATAGTACATCAGATCTTTCTTTCTTAAGCATTCAGCATTTTATTCCTTGACTATACTTTTGTGTACCAAACACTGATTCTTTTAGAGTTAGTTGTGATGTAAAGCCAATCATTTTTCCCCTCTACGGTCAAGGCCCTGACCCAGTATATTTTCAGTTACCCTGTATATTCCCAAGCTTTATATTGGCTCTAAGCCTGCCACGTGATCTCGCTCCTCTTCCTAGGTTAGCTGAAAAGATCACCTTACATTAGAAAAGAAGAAGCTGGAGAAGAAAAGGTATATTTCAAAGTGTATGCAATGGGAAATGATATCCTGTACTTTGTGCAAGATAACATTTCTCTATTTTAAAAAATCCCCCCAAAATAGAGGGAGTGGGAGGAAAAATATCAAGAAGCAGTCATTTTTTTCTAAATGAAGATATGTATAAAGATTTTTTTCTTCCAGTGGTGCTCTTATTTCTTAGGAGCATAGATTACAACGGAGAAAAAAAAAACCCAAACAAATCAAACCACCCTCTCCACATACCTGCTAGACTTTTAAAACTGTCTTAGAATGTGGCACCTTATTGTAAAATGCATTAGTAGGAAGATTATTCAAGGGGGAAAATTTGTTTCTATCTTGCTATTTTAAAAATTGAATATAAAAGAATGAACATATTTAGCAAGCTGATGTAATGGTAAAAATTTAAAAAATACTGCGTAAGAGCCTATGAGAAATGCAGCATTCATTTGTTTTTTCTGATCAAATCCAGTATAATGAATTATTTTCTTCCTTAACAATGAAAATGACTGCATTGAGAAATGAACAAGATTATAATTTTTCAGTTTGGACTTCTTGTGCTTTCTTTTGTTAAATCAGAGGAATGTAAGGCTCAATTCACCTACTGCCAGCCACCTGTACTCAGAGGACCAAATATACTATAGATTAACCCGTCAATAGCTTCAGAAGAGTCTATTGCATCCCTAGCTAGATTATCCCAGTATTTTTCCCAGTATCCAGTCTAAATCATATTTGATGCAAATTACACTAATTTTCTTTTTCTCCTTGTATGTATTCAACGTTTCTGATGTCTTAGCCCTATGCAAGAGGTATGCAATTATGCGAAATAAATACAAAGTGGCATTCTCAAGAACATCAGAGACATGTTAAAGTCTTAACTAGTTTTGAAAATAGAATTTAGACTTTATTATTAAAGAAATCCTGACTCTACATAAATTAGTTTTCTATTAATAGTTGTTTCTAAAATATGACTGGACCAGAAGCACTGGAAAACATAGGTTTAAATTAAAATATTCTGAAAATATTTCTTAACCTTATCAGAAATAACTTCTTAAAATTTCACCTCAGTGCTTGGAATATACCTTCTCTAATTATCTTAGAAAGGGGGTGGAATGGCACTGCCAATAGAAAGGACACTGACTTCTGTGGTGGCAGCAAAAACTATCCCCTAACATGCCCTTAAAACAAATTTCAGTGTGCTTGAAACTGTATACTTTGAATGATCAACTGCTAAGCTAACATAAAATATCACTATTTAAATAGCCCTGTGTCCTGGTTTCGGCTAGGACAGAGTTAATTTTCTTCCTAGTAGCTGGTATAGTGCTGTGTTTTGGATTTAGTAGGAAAAGAATGTTGATAACACACTGATGTTTTTAGTTGTTGCTAAGTAGTGTTTATACTAAGTCAAGGATTTTTCAGCTTCTCATGCCCAGCCAGCAAGAAGGCTGGAGGGGCACAAGAAGCTGGGAGGGGACACCATCAGGACAGCTGACCCAAACTGGCCAAAGAGCTATTCCATACCATATGACATCATGCCCAGTATATAAACTGGGGGGAGTTAACTGGGAGGGGGATCGCGGCTCAGGAACTAACTGGGCATCGGTCAACGAGTGGTGAGCAATTGCATTGTGCACCACTTGCTTTGTATAGTCTAATTCTTTTAGTATTGCTATTGTCATATTATTATTATTATCATTATCATTGTTTTTCATTCCTTTCTGTCCTATTAAACTGTCTTTATCTCAACTCATGAGTTTTTTTTCCTGATTCTCTCCCCCATCCCAGGGGTGGGGGGGCAGTGAGCGAGCGGCTGCGTGGTGCTTAGCTGCCGGCTGGGGTTAAACCACGACACCCTGTTACTTGCTTAATTACTATTCAGTGCACTCAAGACAAATAAACCCCAAATCATTAGCAGTAGTAGGTTCTCATCAATCTTAACACACCTCTCTGATATAAAACCCAACATATTCAAAAGGATTATAATATAGACTTGTGTCACTTCAGAGCATCCTGTAAGCAAAAAAAATCAGAGAACCTTGTCTCAGGCAAATCTGTTCATAATGCCACAGGGACAAAGTGAATCTGAATTATGCAAACTAGTGCCACTGACAGGTATCAAGGAATGCTTAAAAAAGAAAAAAAAAACCAAAACAACTCTGTTAAACTATAATATTCTGCATACTTCCCAATTGTCACAGTTCAGTGGTGGTTTCAAGATCTAAGCAATTTTGAAGAGGCAAATTGTGATTTGCTTTAATGCTAATAAGCTTTTTTTTACCTAACAGGTTTTGTACTTCAACTTCTGTTAGAGGTCAGCTAACTTGCAGTCATTCATTTTAATTAATAAAGGAACTCTCTGTTTTAAAGATACTACACTCTATCAAGAGTCCAATCCTGAAAATTACTGAGTACCCCTCAGAGATGATAACCTGCAGTGGGAGTATAACAGTCTGTTTCAGGACCATGCCATAAATGTTATCATTTAAAGATCAAATGTTCTTCTTACAGAAGTGATATCAGGACCAGAAGAGAAACCCAAGTCAAACAAAAGCCATCTCAAATAAATGCATTGCATTGCTTCCTCAAACTCACTCAATACCGGCAGATCGCCAAGGAGACTAAATTCCAGAGGAGGGGAGTTTTTCCACACACAGAAGTCTGTACCCACTTACTAACTGATCTTCTAGGAGTTTAATATTAGTTACTGCCACAATGGTGCAACTTCTGGATCTTAAAAGTAAGCCGTTTTTCTCTCCTGACCCTCCTCCTCCCTAAATGCACCTTGATAAAATTTAACACGCGCATTCAAAACTTAGCTTTATTAGGAACCCAAGGAAGCACTTGAACAAAAAACTTTTTGGCCATTTGCTATTGTTCTTTAAAGAGTATCTGTAGACCATTGCCAGATTGAGTGGTCCAAAGTCTGCACAGAAGCCTGTAGGAGAAAGGGGGAAAATTGTTTATACATGAACTCTGTAAATGCTTTCTTTTTTTAAAATCAGATGCACCAAGCAAGAAGTAATAATATATCTGCGCATCATTCTAAACACAATAATGCCTTCTTGCATACATACTATTTTGCTAGAGGAAACAGTTTTGTCATCTTTAAACAGGGACTAAAACTTTTCCCTTCATTTTCCAGACACCACCACTCAAAATCTAGCTGAAATACTCAAGGTTTGAAAAGTTCTCAGTAATATATCACTCTCTGACACCAGTTTAGAAACACTATTTTAAGAACAACCCAAAAGCTTGACTTTTAGCAATCAATAATATATCACAAATATTTTGGAAACGAGTTCATCTATATACATGTAGTGCTCCTGGTACACTCTATAGTAAGACACCTCAATGAAATAAAGATACAATCCGCAGTACTGCTAGAGAGAAGTGAAAATAGAGAGTAAAGATTGATTGGTACTTTCAAAAACAGTAAGTATGTCCTTGGTCAAAAACATTTCAAGTATTAGTAGCATTCCAGATCACATACAAAGGCATATGCTGTTCACTACAGGGGAAATAATATATTCATTCTTGGCTCATAAAAGCTTTAATTAATTTTGCCAGTTTTTTTCTCTTATTCTAAGAAGTTTAGACACTCCACCTATCACTTGAGCAATTAAAGACATCTCCTTCAGCTCAATAGTCCAATGTGTGTTACTGAATATATATTGTTGCAACATATTCCAATGTCTTCCAACAAGAATAAGTATAATGAAAGCTGCTTTGAAAAGATTTTTAAGAAATCCTGATGTGAAGCCAAGAAACCATTCTAAGAGGTATAAATCATTATGGCAGACAAGTCTGAGAGGACAGAACTTGTATAATTAGTTCTATGACAGGAATAGTATGTTTCCCTCAGCTATATTTAAAAACAATGTCAATTAGAGTGTTTCCTCATTACTGTTACTAATAAGTCTGTACTTACTCCTCATATACAAGTTCATCATCTATACAGAAATAATGGGTATTTGCAGCTTTGCTCTTTGGTTTTTGGCAGAGAACTGCAAAATGAAGGCGATCTGAAATGCAAGAGAATTTAAAGCTTTTATAAACATACTTTTCTACAGAAAGCTTGAAGTATTACTGCCAGTAGAACAACTTTAAACAGTTAAAAAATGAACCACATCTTTCCTTTAAGCATTACCAAACTAGACATTATTATTTCTCAGGTGCTAGGTAACAAGTGTGGTGGGTTGACCCTGGCCGGATGCCAGGTACCCACCAAAGCAGCTCTATTACTCCCCTCCTCAGCTGGACAGGGGAGAGAAAATATAACAAAAGGCTCATGGGTCGAGATAAGGACAGGGAGAGATCACTCACCAATTACCATCACGGGCAAAACAGACTCGACTTGGGGAAAAAAAAATAATTTAATTTATTATCAGTCAAATCAGAGTAGGATAATGAGAAATAAAACCAAATCTTAAAAACACCTTTCCCCCACCCCTCCCTTCTTCCCAGGCTTAACTTTACTCCCAATTTTCTCCTCCCCCCGAGCGGCACAGGGGGACGGGGAATGGGGGTTTCAGTCAGTTCATCACTCGTTGTCTCTGCTGCTCCTTCCTCCTCAGGGGGAGGACTCCTCACACTCTTCCCCTGCTCCAGCGTGGGGTCCCTCCCACAGGAGACAGTCCTCCACAAACTTCTCCAACATGGGTCCTTCCCATGGGCTACAGTTCTTCATGAACTGCTCCAGCATGGGTCCCATCCACGGGGTGCAGTCCTTCAGGAACAGACTGCTCCAGCATGGGTCCCCCGTGGGGTCACAAGTCCTGCCAGCAAACCTGCTTCAGCGTGGGCTCCTCTCTCCACGGGGCCACAGGTCCTGCCAGGAGCCTGCTCCAGCATGGGCTTCCCACGGGGTCACAGCCTCCTTCGGGCACATCCACCTGCTCTGGTGTGGGGTCCTCCACGGGCTGCAGGTGGATATCTGCTCCACCGTAGACTTCCATGGGCTGCAGGGGGACAGCCTGCCTCACCATGGTCTTCACCATGGTCTGCAGGGGAATCTCTGCTCTGGCGCCTGGAGCACCTCCTCCCCCTCCTTCTTCCCTGACCTTGGTGTCTGCGGAGTTGTTTCTCTCACATCTTCTCACTCTGCTCTCTCTGGCTGCAACTGCTACTCCCCTGTAACTTCTTTTCCCTTTCTTAAATACGTTATCCCAGAGGCGCTACCACCGTCGCTGATGGGCTCAGCCTTGGCCAGCAGTGGGTCCGACTTGGAGCTGGCTGGCATTGGCTCCATCGGACGTAGGGGAAGCTTCTAGCAGCTTCTCACAGAAGCCACCCCTGTAGCCCCCCCCCCCCGCTACCAAAGCCTTGCCACGCAAACCCAATACACAAGGCACATGAAGATTGAGGCTTTTTTCAGGCATCCACAGCTCTTTAGCAGTCTTTGACAAATAAAGTGTTCCCAAGAAAGCTGCCTGTTTGAAGACTTTGAAATATAGCAGGAACCCGACTTGCATCCACACACACAGAGGAGAGACCAACCTCCTCTTGGCAACTGGAAACAGTCTGCCACACAGACCCCAGCTGTTGCAATGCAAATACCATACCCCTCACCACCACAAAACCCTCAGGCACCTCCTAGCACCTACATTAAACTAAATAGTAAACTACACTCGCACCAAAATATAGACACTTCCCATCTTCTTTTAAAATTATTAATTTGACGATAGCAGCGTGAAATTAAAGGTTGCAGGCATCATACGTTCGAGGAATGGTGGGGGGAGCTAGGAGGCGGCCCCGCCACCACCCCCTAGCAGCGAGAGCGAAGCCACTGCCTGGGCTGGGGCCGCTCCTGCCCCTGCCCGCCGCCGCCGCCCCCACCTCCCCGGGAACGGGGGGGGGAAGAAAAAAAGTTTCTTAGCTGGTTTACTTCCTTCTGCCCTGAGAATGAGCACTAACGTGTGTGTGCGCACACGTGTGAGAGACTGAGGGCAGTGGAGGAAGAAAAAAGGAAAACTGAGATGATGATATATCTAGGGGTTATGTTTAAACTGGCATTGCTAGATTAAACACATGTCAAACTGCAGCCCTAAGCTATAATTTCACACTACTACCAAACTGTTAGCTGCCACCAGGTTCCTTACAAGGAAAACTTTTCTTCTGGGTTAGCTCCCTGAACCAGCTCACTGTGGGTTAGCAGTGGGAATATACAGCCAGAATTTCTCCCTCAATGGCATCTGTTCTTTAGACTCAGTCTAATTATTGCGTAAGACTGGGCTCTTAATGTACAGAAACAACATTCATATCAAAGTCTGGGCAGAATGGCTGTAGTACTCAAATTGACATGCTACTGTTGTCCCAAAAATCAGGATTCTTTCACCCGGTGTGCAAAAAAGCCGATTAACACACAGAGCCGAGATATTTGTTTATTTCATGTCTGCGCAGAGATGGGTGCTAGGTGGTAACTCCACAAAGCTAGCACACCTGGTTAACACACGGTAAAGCATTTTATACCTTTCGAGCAACAGTTATCAGTGCTTTTACAGTTTCGCTTAGTTACCCTCGTTCCTATTGGTTCTCGCAAGTCTCATCTCCACTTAAAGTCGCAGTGTCCTCCTTTTTTACTGCGCGTATTCTGTGAGGAAGGGGCTTCTGTTGGTAGGGGGCTCTCCCTGCCTGAGGGCGGGTTTTCTAGTATGTTAATTAGGATAGTTCACTCAAAGTTCAAGTAGCTCTTTGGTTGCCCCTGTGCTTATCTTGGTATGTCTTTACCCACTGACTTATGGTGTCATCTTGTTTCTCTTCTCAAGGTCACGCCTCGTTAACTAAATAGCATCCTTTGTTTTTGTTTCTCGCATATCTCCAACAATTCCCCCCTTTGAGACTTAGATAAATAGTTCTTATTTAAAATAAGTCTCACTTAGATATTTTCATTCTAAAACTTCAGTCTCTGGGAGATTTCAAAATTTTCCAAAACTGCTCATAGGTTCCTTCCCATTGACATATGTCTTGCTGGAATTTTTTCCTGTCCTTTATAGGGAAGTTTTCAAGTTTGAGGGATTTATCTCCCTCTGTCATGAGCGTGCATACCCTGGGTGATTGCATTAGAGCAATTTGCTTCATCATGTGCCAAACCTTAAAATACAGTATGATTATAAGCAGTAAACATAAACATGTTAGCAATAACAAGATCACAACAGGGTGTAGCATGAGATTAAGAATGCCTGTTGTCTTGGGTGACCATCCAAGGAAGGCTTCCCACCACCTATGTTCTCCATCTTTCTTCACCCGGTCCAAAACACGATGTATCTCTTCTGTGTCATGGTGAACGGTGATTAAAGTCCTTTTTCCCTCTTCTCGGGCACGTTCCAGCAACTGGCGTAGATCATTATGTTGTAAAAATTTTTTTTCACCAGTGTGAGATCCATCCCAATGGGAGTAAGCAATAGATCCTTAACTAAAGTATAATTGGATTGTATTAGCTGATAAGTCGTAACCGGAGCTGAATAGTTGAAATCACATCCTATAATGTTAGTAAAGTTACAAATGCAAGTATTTGAGTGATTATTTATCCCGACAGTAATATTATCTACAACTATAAAATTACATAGAGTTCTTATACACACACATCCTTTCCCAATGTATATGAGTACAGTTCCAGGGATTTCTTTCAGATGTATCTCGAAGTGACAAACATTTTGCCCAGTGTCAAGACAAATGTCTTGAGCTTTGATGGTATTACTTTCGCAAATAAATCCCTGTTGTTCCCATACCATACATGCATCAACTTCAACAGTCTGCCATCTGTTATTGTCTTGTTGTGCCCATACTCTATGCTCTAGTGGATAGAGTACAGTCCCGTTGTGATTTAAGCCTAACGCAATGATCGGGTAGATGGTTTTTACTGATGCATTCTGTATGGTTACAACAAAGGCCGTGGCTTTGTTATCGATAGGATTGTGAGTGAAATTGACCAGATACCACCATGACTGGAGTTCTCTTTCAAATGCAGTTGCCTTTTCCCAGATTATTTTCCGAATTTCAGTAGGTAAGGTGCCATCTTCACCTTCTCTTACAATTGCTGCTATTGTATATTGCACCCACAGTTGAGCTTGGATGCAACTAAGAGCTAGAGAAATATTATTTTGGGCTATACCAAGTACATCTATGATTAATTGGTGGTCCTTTTCATTAACCCTTTCCCATTGAGGCAATATATCAGATAACAGCCATTGATGAGTTCCTAAAGCTGACAGGGAGGATTGCAATGGATGTTCTAGTTTTTTTAGATCATGTGTGGCTGTACTGAGTTTGTTTGCAAGTATTTCATATCTATGCTGTTTAAGACTCCCAATCCTGTCCCTAGGATACCAGTTACATTTCTTTTTACTCGATTTGGAAGGGTAAGAGACTGCCCATGTAACCATGCTAACCATCCTGTATAGGACGCACTTATGAATGGTGAACAGGCTGGTTTAACTGCAGAGATATTAATCTGCATTGATAGTTCTACCCGTTTGAGGGACCATGATGGATTAAACAAAAGTCGTTGTTGTCCAACCCTTTTAACAACATATGGTCCAACTCTAGTTATCTGGGGCGTTATTTCCTTTAGTAATATCCTAATTACTTCCCTAGCCCCATTGTTGCGACAAGGGAAAGTCTCAGGCCATCTGGAAAACGTATCCGCTAGAACAAGTAGATACTTATGTTGTCCGCATTTTGGTAATTCAGAGAAATCTATTTGCCAGTATTCCCTAGGGGTTATTCCTCTTTTTACATCACCTGCTGGCGGCTTTCTTTGTATTTTGGGATCATTTACACAAGTTTCATCTCTTTGCTATTATATCTGCATTTGTCTGCATTTTTGGCCCTATAGCGTATCTCTCAACACTGCTTATCATAGCATCAGCTCCCATGTGAGTTTCTTCATGTAGTTTCTTGAGGAGAGCTTCCATTGTTTTTTTTAATTTCATCAAAACTACTCCGACACTCTGGAGTCCATTCTAACAACTCCCCACAAGGCCCTTTGTGGCTGCATATAAGGGCTTGGTTGTAAGTCCGAAATTGGGGATCCATATCCAGCAGAATCTGGCTATTCCCAGAAAGTTTAGCAGGCTTACTGTGGCTTCTGTACAAGTCTGTTCTGTATCTGCTCCAATTAAGATATCATCCACATACTGTAAGAGAGTAACATTATCATTATTAGTTCGCCATTGTTCTAATTCTTTGGCCAGTACTTCACCGAACAAAGTGGGACTATTTTTAAATCCCTGGGGAAGAACGGTCCAACACATTCGTCCTTTCCTTCCAGTAGTCGGATTCTCCCATTCAAAAAGCGAAGAGTGTTTGACTCTGTTCATCCACTGGAATACAGAAGGCGACATCTTTTAGGTCCAACACTGTAAAATAGGCATTGTTTTTGGGTACAGATGCTAACAAAGTATAAGGGTTAGACACCGTAGGATGTATGTCTTTGGTTATCCAACTTATAGCCCTCAAGTCCTACACTAATCGGTAATCCTGGGAGTGAGGCTTTCTCACCGGTAAAATCGGTGTATTGTATTCAGATTGACATTCTCTGAGCAGTCCATATTGAATAAAGGTATTTATCAGGGCTTCGAGGCCCTTGCGAGCTTCCAGCCTAATAGGATGTTGATGCACCCTTGCTGGTTTTGCCCCCTCTTTTAGTTCTACTTTAATTGGACTCACGTTTTTTGCTTTACCTGGGTTTTTTTTTTGAAGCCCATACCAGGGGAATTACCACATTTAATACAGCATCTGGAATATTCTCTTCAATTTCTTCCAATGTTTCATCTGTCAGCAAGCAGATCTGAGCTCTCCAGGCGGTTTCAGGTGGGATATGGAGCTGTACAGCGTTCTCAGAAAAGGTTACTTGTGCATTTAGTTTGCATAATAAATCTTGCCCCAATAAAGGTAGGGGGCATTCTGGCATGTATAGAAACTCATGAATTAATTTAGCTCCCCCAGTTGTGCATTCCATTGGTTGTAAAAATGGCCTTACTGTTCTTTTTCCCTTTGCCCCAGCAATAGGTATAGTTACTTTACTTAGAGGTCCTTTACAAGTGGTGACTACTGAATGAGTAGCCCCACTGTCAACTAAAAAAATCTATGGTCTCGTTCCCCAGCTTAACTGGAACCAGGGGATCAGCTGGGGAGATTTTAATGTTCTCCCCTGGTCCCCTTCATTCATTGTCTGAATCTTATAACAAGATTAGCATTTTCTGCATGATCCCGTTCCTTTGGCCCCTCTCGTTTCAGGCATTCATTCTTCCAGTGTCCCTCCTGTTCACAGACCGCACACTGATTTAGCCCTAAAGGGGTTCAGTTTTGCGGACCTCTTCCCTGCATTATTCCACCACATCCTCCTATTCCTTTACTTTTTCCTCTACCCTTCCCTTCAACATCATTTCCATTTATTGCCGCTGCCAGCAAAGATGCGTGCAACTTCATTTTGTTCTGTTTTTCTTTTCTTTCCCTCTCATCTCGATTGTCATAAACCTTATACTCTATCAATTGTGAGATCGACATTCCCCCAGCTCCATCAACTTTCTGCAACTTTCTCCTTATATCCTGAGTCGACTACCCAATAAACAACATATATTGAACATCCTCTGATTTGCCTCATCGTCCGGATTCAAGTCCATCCATTTTCTAGCTACCTCACATAGCCTTTCATAAAAGGCTGATGGATTTTCCTCCAGACCCTGCCTTACCTCATAAAGCTTAGACACATTCTTCAATTTAGGCACTCCATGCTGAACCCCATATAGTATCAGCTGCTGATACTGCTTCAGTTGAACCCTCGTTCCCCCCCCCATTAGGATCCCATTCTGGGTCCCTTTTAGTAGGTAGGAACTCCTCAGAATCTTCTTGCCTGTTTCTCCTTCCCCCTTCTTCCCTGGCCCTTTCAATCACCATTCTCTTTTCCTCTGCTGTAAAGAATGTATTTAGCAGAGCCTGTATATCTCCCCAGTTGGGATTATGTGTTAACATTATAGCTTCTAATAGTTGATGTACTCCCTCAGGGTTTCCCCTATAGGATCCAACAGATTGTTTCCAATTTAACAGCTCAGAGGTAGTGAACAGAACATGTACAAAAACCAGCAGTCTTTCCGGTCCCACTGCTTGTCTCAGGGGAGCCTGTACAACTGGTTCAGCGTGCCCTCTAGTCCGGCTGGAAATGGGGCTAAAATTCTCATTGCCCGATTGTAAATTAGGATCGATTGGCAATTGTCCAGCACTGCTTTTGTATAGTGGTGGGGCTGTCGGGACTAACAGTTGCACATCTTTCTGCTCTTCTCCCCCTGCAGTCTTTCTATCATCACAGCCTATGCAACAAGCACTCTCCTTTTTCTCAGAAGCTGTATACATCACTAGGTCAGTCTTTAGCTTACATTTTTCCCGCATATCAGATTTTCTATACAAAGTCATAAAGGCATCAACATAAGGTACTTCGTCCCATTTCCCCATCCAACGGCAAAACGACATAAATTGTCATATAGCATTATAGTTTACCGATCCATTTTCTGGCCAGACCTCATCATAACCCAATTTATAATTTGGCCACCATTGACTACAATATCTTTTCATTTTATCTTTAGTCATCGGATCTCCCCCAAACTTATTCCAGTTTTTCAAAATACACCCCAAAGGGCTACAGGGAGGAATCACGGATTGGCTTGCTCCCATTTTAACTGAATTTACCTATTTGCCGGCTTTGACTCCCTTGGTCGGTAATTACCCTTCTGACCCCTTTGGTCAGTAATTACCACTCTGACCGCTTTGGTCAGTAATTTCCTCTCTGACCCCCCTTGGTCAGTACCGCTCTGACCCCCCTTGGTCAGTATGCGCACTCAGTTCTGACCCCCCTGGTCAATTAAGGCAACCCTTTGCCGAACGTCTACGTGGGACTTTATGCGCCCCCCTGGTGACTTGATGCGCACTCGGCTCTGACCCCCCTGGTCAATTAAGGCAACCTTTGCCGAGCGTCTACGTGCGACTTTACCCTTTAACCTTCCATGGGAGTCATTGAATTTGTAATTAAATTTTATACTCACCAATCCAAGGATTCATTCCCCTTTCACCCTGATACAAATATCTCTGGTCAGCGTTGCACCTTTGAGTCGCTTGTCGCCCCGGCTTCGGAGGGAATCCGGAGGAGTCCCCGATCAATAGGTCGGTGCGCGCTGGAGCTCGGTCCGGTCCGGTCCGCTGTCGGGGACGGCAAGACGATCCGGGCAAGGCCTTATGGCCGTCCCATCTGGGTCGCCAAAATGTTGTCCCAAAAATCAGGATTCTTTCACCCGGTGTGCAAAAAAGCCGATTAACACACAGAGCCGAGATATTTGTTTATTTCATGTCTGCGCAGAGATGGGTGCTAGGTGGTAACTCCACAAAGCTAGCACACCTGGTTAACACACGGTAAAGCATTTTATACCTTTCGAGCAACAGTTATCAGTATTTTTACAGTTTTGCTTAGTTACTCTCGTTCCTATTGGTTCTCGCAAGTCTCATCTCCACTTAAAGTCGCAGTGTCCTCCTTTTTTACTGCGCATATTCTGTGAGGAAGGGGCTTCTGTTGGTAGGGGGCTCTCCCTACTCAAGGGCGGGTTTTCTAGTATGTTAATTAGGATAGTTCACTCACAGTTCAAGTAGCTCTTTGATTGCCCCTGTGCTTATCTTGGTATGTCTTTACCCACTGACTTATGGTGTCATCTTGTTTCTCTTCTCAAGGTCACGCCTCGTTAACTAAATAGCATCCTTTGTTTTTGTTTCTCGCATATCTCCAACACTACCTTCCTGCATCTAACCTCTTCACACAAACTTTATATCACTTTTGAAAATATAAAAGCACTACAGAAAGAGTAATCACAAATCCTCAAATACAAGAGCAGGAAAAAAAAAACCACACAAAAAAATACATTTGCATAGGTCAGAGGCCTAAAAGAATTGTACTTTGCTCCAAAACAGAATTCGGAGTAACAGACTCACTTGCTTCCTCAGCGCTTCCCATTTTGCTGAAAATTTTCTGCAGCTTTTGCAAAAATCTCCAACAAAAATAAGAATTTGTGTCTTGAGTGAACAGTGTAGAATGCCAACAGCAATTCAAAGACCAGGTACATTCTGCATTGGTATCTTTGAATCACATTAATTATTGCTATTCTTAAGACACCTGAAAGAGTTTAGCAAGAAACTCAAGTTGAATGAATTTACAGAACAACCTCACAATAAGAGCAGTACATGTCAAATGCCACTACCCTGATAAACTGTCCATTTCAGTGCACTAACAATTGCTCCCTATTAAGTAAACAGTAAGTGCCATCTTTTTAAGGTGTTTCCTACTGGGAAATTTAAAAGTTAACTACACAGACAAGTGTATTGGCTTAGCAGTCCAATATCAGACAAATGATAAATTACTCACTACATCTGTTTTTACCCATTTTTTGCAATTACATTCCCAGTTTTGTTTACAGTAGCCAAAGATTAGTGTGTTAATTTTTGAATAGGAGCATAATACACTGTCAAATGAGCATTCCTCCTTTGAGGATCCAATTGCAGGATCAGGGCTTATACATATAATACACTGGAGCACTGACAAATTGATTTCAATAGGACTCCATAAAGGTTTGGACTGCAGGAGTAAGGCTTCCATTTTAATATTTTTTTATGCTTCCTTGGTGTTGTGGTTTAACCCCAGCCACGCAACTAAGCACCACACAGCCGCTCGCTCACTCCCCCCGCAGTGGGATGGGGGAGAGAATCGGAAGGGTAAAAGTGAGAAAACTCATGGGTTGAGATAAAGACAGTTTAATAGGGAAAGCAAAAGTCGCGCACGCAAGCAAAGCAAAACAAGGAATTCATTCACCACTTCCCATTGGCAGGCAGGTGTTCAGCCATCTCCTGGAAAGCAGGGCTCCATCATGCATAACGGTTACTTGGGAAGACAAATACCATCACTCCAAACGTCCCCCCCTTCCTTCTTCTTCCCCCAGCTTTATATGCTGAGCATGATATCATATGGTATGGAATATCCCTTTGGTCAGTTGGGGTCAGCTGTCCTGGCTGTGTCCCCTCCCAACTTCTTGTGCACCCCCAGCCTACTCGCTGGCGGGGTGGTGTGAGAAGCAGAAAAGGCCTTGACTCTGTGTAAGCACTGCTCAGCAATAACTAAAACATCCCTGTATTATCAACACTGTTTCCAGCACAAATCCAAAACATAGCCCCATACTAGCTACTATGAAGAAAATTAACTCTATCCCAGCCAAAATCAGCACACTTGGTTAAATTTAGATCTTCAGTATTACATTTATATACAATGTACTTGAATACTTCTAAATTCTTCCAAATTTCTGATAAAAGGTCATCCTAAAACTATCATAAAGTAAGCAGATCTTTCTAATCCTATCAGAAGAATGAGAGAGTAGGATTTACTGCCTTACAAGCCACAGCTGTACTGCAATTAGAAGATATGACTGCAGTAGGTTATATAGACTTCAATTACAAATTAGACTTTTGTTAGTCTCAAATAACAAAACAGTTAAAATACAGAAACATGGACTTCACTGCAGGCAACTAACTCAAGCAAGCATCCAAGGTACAAAATAAGCCTATATACCCCTAACTGAGGGCTATGCTACCACAGCTTTGCTGCTGCTGGTACATGAACTAGTGAGATTAAAGCTAGCACAAGCATATCTACGCAAGCTATAATCATGTATCCAATTGCAGTGTGCGTACAGAAAGAAAAGCATTTTGCAAGTTTTTCAGCTCAACAATATTCTGTTGAAATATACGTTTAGAATACTGAGAGCTACCACCTCATAATCATGTTCATGTGAATCTAGAGATGATACAAAATAACCTCCTTTCCTTTACTCTCAATAAGCCTGATGTTTCTAGGGATCTGCTGTAAAGGCCTTAGAGAAAGAAATGTCAATAATTCAAGAGGCAACTAAATACCAAGCAGGCACTCACTACAGGACAATAAGTCTGTATACAAACAGTAAAGTTTATTTCATAAAAAGAGAAATTCTACAGTTTGTTTGTTAAACACATCCCTCGGATAAGAAATGCAGAGGAGACTGACAGTACAACTAAAAACAACTTAAGTCTGTTTTGAATTATCAAGAATGCAACCAGAAAGTTATTTATTATTGTAGCAGAGGTGTATTTCTAAATCCAGAGTTGGTACATAGTATTTTGTTATAAATTAGATTTTAAAGACTTCAAAATATCAGGAAGGCACAATAGAAAACATAAAAGACAAATGCTGTTACAATGTCAAAATGATAAGTAAAAATCTAAGGGATTTTTTCAGTCATTCTACCATGAAAAGGTTCATTCCTGCATCACTACAATATATTTTGAATTTAGTGATGATACAGTTGACAATTATAACAATAACCTGGCCTTCTAAAAAGAAAATTAAGACAATAAAAAGCTAAAGGAACTTTTTATTTCAGACAACCACAAAAAAGTTTTCAGAGTCATGTCGTGACTGATCAACAACATTGTGTTACTTATCAAATATAGTCCTTGCTCTGTTACTCTTGTCACATTTACAAGATTACATTACGCATGTTCATGCGCTTTCAGTGCTGGACTAGATAGTAAAAGCCTTAAACTCACATTTAAAATCTTCAGTTTGAGAAAGACTCACAAGTGAGGTCATTTTGATAAAAGAGTAAATACCACTTTTGTAGTGAGATAGCTGTATAATGAAAACTAACAGAAAATGTTGATAGTCAAAATCTTGAAAAGCTTAATGACACTCAATAAGTGTTCTTATCATGTCAGAAAATTTTGTTTTCTCCATAATGCACAAGGTTTACAGTGGCAAGCGAACAATACTGGAAAAAATCTTGAACTCAATGGTTTCAACAGAAAGAAACATCAATGAACATATCAAACCAAATGTTATTTCATAAAAACTCCAAATGACAGTGTAAGTAAAATGATTCTCAATTAAAGGGGAAAAAAAGCATAAATGGTACAGCTTAGAGCACCCTTTAAGAAGTTAATTCCTCACTGTAAACAAACTGGATATCTATTTAGCAGGAGGACAAACAAACCTCAAAAAATGACTCACTTATATCATTTAAAGTAACTTAATTCCAGATCTAGTTATTGTAGTTAATTCATTTTGGAATTAACTACAGAAAAGAGGTGAGGGAGAAACACACACCTGTTGTCCAAAGTTTATGCATTACAATTTCACATCTTCTTTAAAATGTTATTTATAAAATTAGAGCAATGACAAACACCCAAGGAAAGGAAATCAACAGTTTTTTAGCATCTTGCTGTACTTTTATAAGCCTCTTTTCTAAAATATATTTTTTTCATAGAAACAGATATTTTATGGGTTCAAATATATTTTCCCTTGTCTCCCTTAGGAGCAGAAAAAAATAGCACAAGGCAATTGCTCAGTACTGCCATACAAAGTTATTTAAAAATGCAATTTTTATTCTTCTGGGACGTGGAATGGTTGAATTAGGGATGCTTTTTTAAACACTTTGCTATTGAGAACTACAGATATACGTAAAAATTGACTTATTACATATATTGCAGAAACAGCAGTCAACCAGCCAAGCGTTTAGGTCAACACGCGATTTACCGTACAAAGTACTGCTTCCCATTATGGGGGCTCCCGAGAGTAAACACCCTCTTGGGAGTCACTGCGGGGACAGGAACAAAACACAGGAAGTTTTCCCTTTCCGCGATCGTGCTTTCCACACAGGAGCCAAGCGCAGCACGCACAGCACCCACCGGGGTAGGGGAGTGACACCCTATGCCCTGAATTCCGGGCGCAGCGACCACTGCTCCCCCCCCCCCAACATTTCCCCCACTTAACGTGATATTTTTCGGCAGAAAGCCCTTCAGACCGACGGAGCTGTTGCGAACCACCACTCTCTCAGCGCAGTGATTACAGTCGTGTTTCTTCACAAAACTATCCCGCAGCCAGGCCATCGCCAAATTGCACAGCAACTCGCAGAGCCGCGGGGCAGCAAACGGCCCCATCCCGCCCCTACGCCCCCACCTCGGTCACCTCCACCAACACGGCTACAAACTCCGCCGCCCCCGGCACGCACCCTTACCTGCGATCTTCAGGCAGGTCTCCTGCCATTGCTCCACCTCACCCCTCGACGCCGCACTCCGAGGTCTCTTCAGAACCGGTGGCGCCGGGCCCGCGCGGTCACAGGCCTCGGCCCAGCTCTTCCGCTTAATGGTGGAGGCTGCCGCACCACTACAGTAGGTGCGAGGCGGTCCGGCTCATCCCTGCCGCGCCGCTCGGAGGGGAGGGGCCCCGCGACAACGGCTGACGTGTCAACCCGGACATCGTCCCTCCTACCTCCCTATACACCTACCGCCCACCCGCCCCGAACCGGCAGCGGCTCTCGGACACCTCCAGGGGCCCCCCTCCGCTACCTGTGATTGGGTCAGGGCGGTGTGGCATCATCAGTACGGAGTGGTGGGGATGGTGATGTCATAGTGGCCGGCCGTAACAGGTCGAAGGCGGAGTACAGGGTTGGGCTACCGTGGTGAGTGTGTGTTATGGCCTTGCCTGGACGCAGTCTGCTCCTTCCCCCCGCCATAGGTGTCACCTCATGATCCTTCTGACATGGCTGCCCCAGGGATGTTACCAACACTTAGCGTTTGTCTCCTGCCGCTCTGCTGGTGCCCGCTTGGGTTCTCCTCTGGCCTCGCACACGTCGGGGGTGGCCCTGGGATGCGTGTCTGTCAGCTTTGTGGGGCACAGGCCCCTGCCCACTACGAGAGAGGGTGAGTCTGTGAAGAGGCCCATAGGGTGCCCTCAATACAAATGGGTAATTAATTAACAATAAACTTCTACACCATACCACCCTTCCTTAGTTGCCTACTTTTTAGGTGGCACTGTACTTCCAGAAGGAGTGTTCATGAAGAATAGTGTTATTGAAATATAGCTTTTTGGGGTGTAAAGGCCCCAGCTGCAGGCACACAGCTTATCATGTGTAAAGCAGGATGAGGTATTTACTCCCATGAAAAGGCCTGCAACATTTGTTCTTACATAAAACTGTATTCATTAGAAAAGAGTATTTTTAATTGCATTCTTGAAGTGTATCAGTCTTTTGGGTACCTATTACAATATATACGAAACAAGGATTCTATGGAGAGATTATATCTTGTTAGACCAACTGATACAACTGGAAATAAACCAATCCAGTAGAGACACCCTTCTTCTGGTCTGAAAATATAAGTGATTTATTTGAAAAGTTAAAATAATTATTTTTGTATCTATATATTGGATTTATGTGGCAAGGTTGGGGGGTGGGGTTGCAGGGGTGGCCTCTGTAAGAAGAGACCAGGGGCTGCCGCTGTGCTGGACAGAGACAGTTCCAGTTGGCTCCAAAATGGACCCACAGCTGGTCAAATCTGAGCCAATCAGCAAAGGTGGTGGTGGTGCCTCTGTGATAATATATTTAAGAAAGGGTAAAAATGGCAGTGCAGCAGCTGTGAGAGAGAGGAAAAAATATGACAAACAACCCTGCAGACACCAAGGTTAGAGAAGGAGAGGAAGGAGGTGCTCCAGGTGCAGGAGCAGAGATTCCCCTACAGCCTGTGGAAGAGACCATGGTGAGCAGGTTGTTTCTCTGCAGCCTATGGGGAGGACCATGCTGGAACAGTTCGTGAAGGAGTGTATCCTGTGGAAGGGACCCCACACTGGAGCAGGGGAAAAGTGTGAGGAAGGAGCAGCAGAGATGAAGTGTTATGAACTGACTGCGCCCCCATTCCCTATCCCCCCTGCGCTGCTTGGGGGGGAGGAGGTAGAAGAGTCAGGAGTGAAGTTGAGCCTGGGAAGAAGGGTGGGGAGTGGGGGGAAGGTGTTTTTAGTTTTGTTTTTGTTTCTCACCATCCTACTCTATTTTAAAATAAATAAATTAAATTTTCCCCAAGTCAAGTCTGTTTTGCCTGTGACGGTAATTGGTGAGTGATCTCCCTGTCCTTATCTTGAACCATGAGCTTTTCATCTTATTTTCTCTCCCTGTCCTGTTGAGAAAGGGGAGTGAGAGAGCAGCTTGGTGGGGGTCTGGCAGCCAGCCAAGGCTAACCCACCACAATCTACTTTTCAAATACAGCATTATTTTAAAATACACTATTATTTTAAGTAGGTATCAAAATAAATCAAGAATATAGTTAAAACAACTTTTGAAAACTGCTCCCTCCCCATCTCTGTCTAATTGGCCGTGCCAACAGCCCTTGCTGAAAGTATTCTACCATCTGCTGAGAATGAGGTCAGTGATTATCTCCCACTGTTTTCCACCTTTAACTGTGTCACTTTTTAAAAATATTTTTTAATTTAGCACAAGAAACCTAAAATTGTGCTGGCATTTTGAAAATCATGTCTCTTATGGACAAATGTCTGTCATTCTTACAATTTATTATGCGTGAGGAGGATCATTGTCTCACAGAGCTCCAGTGAACTCAATGAAACTGTGGGCAGATGAAATAGTCCATCTGCATGCAACAAATGTAGGGCTGATAATACCTTAATTAGGATCATATTTCTACTGAGTCCTCCTCTGTCTCTTTCTCTCTTTTTGTTTGTCTTCTTTTTTGTGAATCTTTCTGAAGAATAAGTGATTTTGCTGGAATAACACAGAGTCTATGGTATGATTGCTGTCATATTGACATGGTGAGCATGGATGACTTAAATCTACAAAGCTGTCAAGCTACAACCTAATTCATTCCAATGCCTTTTAAAGATACACAGTTCTTTTAGATATAGTTAATTTTATTTATTGTTTTGTATGTAAAATTTAACAATAGAAGTATTCCCATCATATATTTTCTTTATTTCTGCTGAAAACAAAACAAGCAGAAAAACCAACCAGTCAAACAATTCCTTTAAAATCGAAAGCACCAAGAACATGAAGATGAAATGGTTGTAAAACAAAAGTGGAACTAGAATCAGTGTCCTTGGCAGTGGTGATCAGATAAATGAATTAAAGTAGTAGCACTATAAATAAACTGAATATTTAACATTCTTTCACTTTGAGCATATTTTAAGTTTTCTACATTTCTAATAACACTTGCCTTTGTTTTACAAACATAGGACTAGTTTTCTAGCTTGTTTTTTTTTTTTCTTCCGTGGTTTCAGTAACATACAGGCAGCTGAAATCCAGAGTTTCTGGCTTACTCAAAAAATATTTTTAAGCTGGGAGAACCCTGGAAATAGGGGGTAATTCCTTATTTATGAATGTAGAGGCGGATTTCATTAAAAACAGACCTTACTCTCTTGTGAATCTTAGCTGCCAGAAAGGTTCGTGAGCTGGTCAGTCTATTATGCTAAGTACTGAGGAAGCCTCTGGCCAACTCTGAAATCATGAGGGTTCAAAGGCTGCATGTGATTACTTTTAACCCTGTATTGAGTGCTGTTTAGTCAAAGCAGGGAATTGAATATAATATTTGAACACTAATAATATCCTTTTCAAACATGTGAATCACTCGAAACATATGTATATAAATAATAAGGTGCTATGGGATAGTACCTAGAAGAGTATCTGTGGTTGTAAATGACCATCTTTTCCCTCAGAACAAAATCCTTCAGTGAAAATCATTAAGACATAAAACACAATAGAGTATACAATTTATTTAATGACTATTTTATTTGCCTTGATGTGATGACTGTTCAATAATTATAAGCCTGGCATTTGCACCCTAGAGCAGAATATAGGTATTGAAACTCTAAAGAGGAACTTGGTGTTTCTGCATGGCTGCAAAGCATTAGCAGCAATTGGTGTTCTGAGTTAATGATCACAGTGTACTGAGTTGAAATTAGTCACTTACATACTTGGAGTGTTGTCCCAAAAATCAGGATTCTTTCACCTGGTGTGCAAAAAAGCCGATTAACACACAGAGCCGAGATATTTGTTTATTTCATGTCTGCGCAGAGATGGGTGCTAGGTGGTAACTCCACAAAGCTAGCACACCTGGTTAACACACGGTAAAGCATTTTATACATTTCGAGCAACAGTTATCAGTATTTTTACAGTTTCGCTTAGTTACTCTCGTTCCTATTGGTTCTTGCAAGCCTCATCTCCACTTAAAGTCGAAGCGTCCTCTTTTTTTACTGCGCATGTTCTGTGAGGAAGGGGTTTCTGTTGGTAGGGGGCTCTCCCTACCCGAGGGCGGGTTTTCTAGTATGTTAATTAGGAGAGTTCACTCAAAGTTCAAGTAGCTCTTTGGTTGCCCTTGTGCTTATCTTGGTATTTCTTTACCCGCTGACTTATGGTGTCATCATATTTCTCTTCTCAAGGTCCCTCATTAACTAAGTAGCATCCTTTGTTTTTATTTCTCGCATATCTCCAACAGGAGCACTTTTGTCTATCACCTACAGTTAGCAGCTATATTAATTTATTAAGGGATAAATTATTTTTAAAGGTAACTTTTAAGTTAGATATGCATTTTTAATGTTTTTTCTAGCATTAGTAGAGTCATCTTTTCAACCAATTGCAAACTGTTTTATCATTTTTGGAAAAGCAAAATTCCCACTCAATTGTACCTTCATCTAAAGAAGCAGCATGCAAATATTGTTGCACATACAAGTACCTGTGTTTTACATATACCAATACTCATTAATATATATAACTTGCATCCACATGTACTGCTGTCTTTTGCAGGTGCAACATTAGGCTTGAGTCTAAAATACAGGGAAAACATAAGTTTATTTAGATGCCAGTAATGCAGTTAATGAAATGTAAGGTTATTTGAATATTATGGTGTAATACTTGCCTAGCCCCAGTAGAATCACTTTGTTTGTTAGCAAAAGAAACCCTCCTAAAATATACTAAAAAAGCATGGAAGAATTTGATATTTATTTGAGCAGCCAAATTAAAAAAAAAAAAAAGTCATACTGAGTAACATTAATTGAGTGGTTTAGAAAAATCTGTCCTGCAAAGGAGAGCTGCCAAAGAAATTGTTCCTCTTCATCCTGAAGTTCCTTTTCCATCTAAGGCCTGCTGTCAGCAAGCAGCCAGATCTCTGTCAACAGCTACTCTGCTGTTGGGAACAAAATATGGCAGGATTTCAGTCAGCAGACTAGAAGAGACAGATTGATCTTTCTAATTTAGCAGGGGATCATTGTCTTTCTCTGGTATCTCCTACCACTCAACAAATACCAGTCCATAGCAACCCCTGCCCACTCAATTTCTCCTTTCTGTTACTATGTCACTCCTGTTTGTGCAGCTGCCTGGTGAACAGGTCACACAATTGATGGAACTTACAAATAACCCATAGAAAAATAGACTATTTTAAATCCAGATCAATTTCCTGATCTTCCATGCACAACCAGTAGTCAGCTGTACCAGCATAATGGAAAGGGCAGTAGTTAGTGGTGGGGAATAGGCAGCTGCCCAGGGAGGTACACATACAGAAAGAAATGCCTGTCAAATGTTGTTTAACACAGTAGAAAAAAACAGCATCAAGCTAATAGTGCAGGGAGAAATAATGCTGCTGCAATAGAGCATGCAGTGCAAATTCCTTCATGTGTCCCCTAGGCAGATCAATTATGGCAACTGTAGCAAACAATGAAAGTACTATGTTCTGAGCTTCTGTTTGATTCCTAGAAGTTTTAAGCCTCATGCAAGCCTGCAACAGGAGATAGCAGGTTGTAGTGATCCTGACTAGAAGACTATTGTATATCGAGGAGTTAGTGGTCCACATAATAGTTAACCTGAGTAGGCCCAGGCCTGTGCTGTGCTGAGCTGTGCTACATGTGCAGCATGGCCTTCAGGCCTGTGTTGCTCTGCACAAATCCCTTGGCCGCAGGATAAACTTAGCCAGCTCATTGTGACAGAGGAGGCTGCAGGCAGCTCCCACTTGGTACTGGAGATTATGCCACCTGTGTGGCCTTGCCTTTATCTAACAGCGCAGCAAGAAGTTCTCATGAGAACATCCTTTCTGTTTGACAGTAGAAATGATGAATAGAGTTGTTTCCTTGTAAGAAAATACTATAATAGCTTGAATGACGAAAAGGGGAGAATCTCTTCTATGGATGGAGTCTGCCCAGCATGCTGTGCATGAATTGGAGGCCCGTTCGATGCTACATCACTCAGGGTTCCCAGCATATAAAGGGCCATAAGAGTGTCTGTACTATACTCCCCTTATTGTGTTAGCTCTAATAAATAGTATTCTAAAATGTTACCCTACAGAGTCTGAGTGCCTTTCTTACTGGGATCATAACGGACCGGCATCACCTGGTGCAAAAAATTTGGCATAGTCAGCAGGTCCCAGTGAGAAATACCTTTCTGGAAAAAGAACAATGAAGAGAGAAACTGGGTGCCCAGCTGGCCCAGCACGAATCCGTAGAAGGTAGCTGCAAGACATCTAGCCCAAGCAGTTTCCCCAGTGGATTGGAAAACTGAGGAGGAATTGGCTGAATGCCCCATCCCAGCTAAAGTTGTCTTAGAAAACAGAGGCTAGGGAAAGGAAAAGTTAAGGAGAACTTGTGCTGTCTTTGGTTGTTACTAACATGCTTGAAATGGACATGAGGGCATTTGGAGCTGATGCAAAAAGACCTGCACAAGCTGCAGCCGTTGCTCTGCACGGCAGCCCCTGGGCAGCAAGCGCCAGTACAGGTGCCCATAGTGCAGGGAGGGTGCACGGAGCAGCTCGGGAAGGGCACTGCTGAGGTATGAGCTATTTGCCAAAAGAATGAATGGTAGAACGAGGATCCCTGGTTCCCTGGTGAGGATGAGTGGACAGAGGGGTTGGAGGATAAGTGTGGCAACAGCATTTCCATGGCCACTAGTGATTCACAAAGCAAAGGCCCCCCTGGGGGCACCACAGAACGCTTTCTTGGTGTGCAATTTTACACAGCCTGAGTTGCAAGATTTAGCAAAAGCATACCGACAAAAGCCAGGAGAAAGGCTGGCATGCTGGCTTTTGTGAGTATGGGACTTTGGAGGAGATAGTCTACATTTAAATTCTAAACAATTAAAGTGTTTGGGTGTCATCTCACAAAACCCTATGATTACCCAGCAGCTGAGAGGAGCACAGGATAATATATCCCACTCCCTGTGGATATGGCTCTGGGAGGCTTTACAAGTAGAGTATCCCTTGCCTACCGATTGGGACAATAAAGCAGCATCCTGGAAAAGCATAGCTGAGGCTGGTCAGTATTTACGGGAGCTGGCCACACGGCAAGGCATGTATTCACGTAACTTTTTAGGTCCTGATATGGAACTTTTTACACTGTAAAAGTCAGTTCTTTGCCAGCCAAAGAGGGAGACAAGGGAATTTATTCTCTTGTATTAGCTATGCACATAGCAGTGCCCCAGCCTAATGCATGGAGGACCCCGATACAGAGGAAGGCAGGGTTTATATATGTTACAATACAGTTGTGTAGCCCAATCAAATTATTCATGTTAAGGAGTGGGCTAATCAGTTACTATTGTTTGCATAATCAGTATGTGCTTGTCCCGTGCAGGTGGTGTGGATGTATGGTCAATGGTGTGTTAATCTTCATTGTTCTAAACCGATGTCCCATGCAGGTGGAGTGGTTTTATACTGGATTCTGGTAGGTTGCTGTTCTGGCCGTGGTTATACACCTGGTTTTTTTGAAAGGCAAATCTCCTATTGTTTTATCATCAGTATGGGGCATTCTCAGCTGGTAAGAGCTGGCTTAGGTTGGGTCTTCAGGTGTCCTGGTTTCGGCTGGGACAGAGTTAACTTTCTTTTTAGTAGCTGGTACAGTGCTGTGTTTTGGATTTAGTGTGAGAATGATGTTGATAACACGCTGATGTTTTAGTTGTTGCTAAGTAGCGCTTCTCTTAAGCCAAGGACTTTTCAGCTTCCTGTGCTCTGCCAGCAAGCAGGTGTGCAAGGAGCTGGGAGGGAGCAGAGCCGGGGCAGCTGACCTGAACTAGCCAAAGGGGTATTCCATACCATGGAACATCATGCCCAGTATATAAACAGGGGGGAGCTGGCCGGGAGGCGTGGATCGCGGTTTGGGAACTAACTGGGCATCGGTCAGCGGGTGGTGAGCAATTGCATTGTGCATCACTGATTTTTTTTCTTTCCCCCCCCCTTCTTTTGTTGCATTCCTTTTCATTACTATTATTATTATATTTCATTATTACTATTGTTAGTATTATATTTTACTTTAGTTATTAAACTGTTCTTATTTCAACCCACGAGTTTTACTTTTTTTTTCCTTTGCTTTCCTCCTCCTTGCCCCACTGGGAGGGGGAGGGGGAAACGGCTGCGTGGTGCTGAGTTGCTGACTGGGGTTAAACCACGACAGCCTTTTTGGCGCCCAACGTGGGGCACGAAGGGTTGAGATAACGACGGATCTGATCAGAGTGTGTTAAAACAAACTTGTTATAAGTATTCATTGTATTGGTTTGATAGTTACTGGTTACAATGTGGGTTCTTTTGCTCTCAAAGTTGGTGTTGTGGTTCTTGAAGTTGCGTTATGTAATGCCCTACTTGCAGTATATGCTCCCTGTTGTGCTGTTTATCATCTGCGGGAACCGGGCTAGAGTTATCACGTTGTTGTTGTTTGTAACACTGGTTTATGATATGATAGAAGTGCAAGCCGTGAAACTAATCGGGTGTTTGTACTCGGCATTGTTGTCACCTCTGTACTTCGGGAGCTGCCTATGGGAGACTATTAATAATTGTACCTTTCACCTTTTCTCCTCTGGGAACCAATCTGTGGAGGAGAGATCTCCGTACTTCGGGTGCTATCTCCTAGAGAATATTAATAACTGCACGTTCTACCTTTTCTCCTCGGGGAGCCAACCTGATGGGGAGACATCTTCCCACATCTTCCTTTTCTTTACCAGGTTAATTGCAATAGCATTGAAGGAGTTTGTAAATTTTGAATATCCTTGGGATGTTGAACTTAGTATGGTCGTACTGCTAGGAATCAGCCTGTTCCTGAATGTGATTCAGATCTTGTTTAGGGTTAAACAACTATTTAAAAATACCACCCAGAGATCAGCTCCCATGACTGCAGCTACTCCAACTTTGGTGACAGGCACTACGGCTACTCAAACTCTGGCGACAGCTACTGCAGCTACTCTAATCCCTATGACAAGCGCTGTGGCTACTCAAACCCCAGCAACAGGCACTGTGGCTACTCAAACTCTGGCGACAGCTACTGCAGCTACTCTAATCCCTATGACAAGCACTGTGGCTATTCAAACCCCAGCAACAGGCACTGTGGCAACTCAAACCTTGGCGATGGATGATGCAGCTGAACTAGAGGATCAACCGGTGCCAATATCAATCGCCCCTATACAGAAGAGGAAATATACAAAAAATCAGTTCGCTTAGTGAAGGATGAAGGTGAAGCAGGGCCATCACGAGAACAGGAGGAAGAGGCAGAACCGGAGATAATCACCCGGTCACTATCCCCGAGTGAGCTGCGAGATATGCGAAAAGACTTCAGCCGTCATCCAGGCGAGCACATTATCACCTGGCTGCTCCGATGCTGGGATAATGGGGCAAGTAGCTTGGAATTAGAGGGTAAGGAAGCCAAGCAATTGGGATCCCTTTCTAGGGAAGGGGGCATTGACAAGGCGATTGGGAAAAAGCCGCAAGCCCTCAGCCTCTGGAGGCGACTTCTATCGGGCGTGAGGGAAAGGTATCCCTTCAAGGAAGATGTTGTATGTCAGCCAGGCAAGTGGACCACCATGGAGAAAGGTATCCAGTACCTGAGGGAATTAGCCGTGCGGGAGATGGTTTATTATGACCCAGACGATGGGCAGTTACCCACAGATCCAGATGAAGTCCAATGTTCACGACCCATGTGGCAGAAGTTTGTACGAAGTACACCATCATCGTATGCCAGTGCATTGGCAGTAGTGGACTGGAAAGACGAGGAGGGACCAACAGTAGATGAATTGGCTCGCCGACTTCGGCAATACGAAGAAAGTCTCTCTTCCTCCCTCGTCGTGGCTGTGGAGAAACTGCCAGACACGCTAGCCGAGAAATGGTCCCAAGAGTTCCAGCGATTTGAGGATAAGTTTGGCCGCCCACCTGTACGGACCAATATCTCAGCTATTAGGAGAAGGCATTCTTCTGGGCAAGAGAGAAGAGAGAGAAGGTATATACCACGGGGTACCCTGTGGTTTTACCTGCGTGAGCACGGAGAGGATATGAGGAAGTGGGATGGAAAACCTACCTCGGTCCTAGATGCACGGGTACGTGAATTGCAAGGAAAAACAAACACAAATGAGGGTTCTTCCAGGAAAATGGTTGCTTCAGCCTCCAGTGAGCACTGCGAGCGGTGTGGCCGACAAAGTGGAAGGGCTGATCTTACTCCTGATTCTATGAAAAGGAATTCTAATCCATTTTTACAAGTGAGTGGAGAATCCTATGACCAGTACTAGAGGGGCCCTGCCTCCAGCCAGGCGGAGGAGAGGGACAACCGGGTTTACTGGACTGTGTGGATTCGATGGCCTGGCACATCAGATCCACAGGAGTATAAAGCTCTAGTAGACACCGGTGCACAGTGTACTCTAATGCCATCAAGCTATAAAGGGGTAGAAGCTATTTGTATTTCTGGGGTGACAGGGGGATCTCAACAGCTAACTGTATTGGAGGCTGAAATAAGCCTAACTGGGAATGAGTGGCAAAAACACCCCATTGTGACTGGTCCGGAGGCCCCATGCATCCTTGGCATAGATTATCTCAGGAGGGGGTATTTCAAGGACCCAAAGGGGTATCGATGGGCCTTTGGTATAGCTGCCTTGGAGACAGAGGGAATTGAACAGTTGTCCACCTTGCCCGGACTCTCTGAGGACCCTTCGGTTGTGGGGTTGCTGAGGGTCGAAGAACAACAGGTGCCAATCGCTACCACAAGGGTCCACCGGCGGCAATATCGCACCAACCGAGACTCCCTGATTCCCATCCATACGCTGATTCGTCAACTGGAGAGCCAAGGAGTGATCAGCAGGACTCGCTCACCCTTTAACAGCCCCATTTGGCCAGTGCGAAAGTCTAATGGAGAGTGGAGACTAACAGTAGACTATCGTGGCCTGAATGAAGTCACACCACCGCTGAGTGCTGCCGTGCCAGACATGCTAGAACTTCAATATGAACTGGAGTCAAAAGCAGCCAAGTGGTACGCCACAAGTGATATTGCCAATGCATTTTTCTCAATCCCTTTGGCAGCAGAGTGCCGGCCACAGTTTGCTTTCACTTGGAGGGGCGTCCAGTACACCTGGAATCGACTGCCCCAGGGGTGGAAACACAGCCCCACCATTTGCCATGGACTAATCCAAAATGCACTGGAAAAAGGTGGAGCTCCAGAACACCTGCAGTACATTGATGACATCATCGTATGGGGCAACACAGCAGAAGAAGTTTTTGAGAAAGGGGAGAAAATAATCCAAATCCTTCTGAAAGCCGGTTTTGCCATAAAACAGAGTAAGGTGAAGGGACCCGCACAGGAGATTCAATTTTTAGGAATAAAATGGCAAGACGGACGTCGTCACATCCCAATGGATGTGATCAACAAAATAGCAGCTATGTCTCCACCAACTAATAAAAAGGAAACGCAAGCTTTCTTAGGTGTTGTAGGTTTTTGGAGAATGCATATTCCAAATTATAGTATGATTGTAAGCCCTCTCTATCAAGTGACCCGGAAGAAGAACGATTTTAAATGGGGCCCTGAGCAACAACAAGCCTTTGAACAGATTAAACGGGAGATAGTTCATGCAGTAGCCCTTGGGCCGGTCCGGGCAGGACCAGATGTTAAAAATGTGCTCTACACTGCAGCCGGGGAGAATGGCCCTACCTGGAGCCTCTGGCAGAAAGCACCAGGGGAGACCCGAGGTCGACCTCTAGGGTTTTGGAGTCGGGGATATCGAGGATCTGAGGCCTGCTATACTCCAACTGAAAAGGAGATATTAGCAGCATATGAAGGAGTTCGAGCTGCTTCAGAAGTGGTTGGTACTGAAACACAGCTCCTCTTAGCACCCCGACTGCCAGTGCTAGGCTGGATGTTCAAAGGGAAAGTCCCTTCTACACATCATGCAACTGATGCTACGTGGAGTAAGTGGATTGCACTGATCACACAACGAAGTCGAATAGGAAACCCCAGTCGCCCAGGAATTCTGGAAGTGATCACGGACTGGCCAGAAGGCAAAGATTTTGGAATATCGCCAGAGGAGGAGGTAACGCGTGCTGAAGAGGCCCCACTGTATAATAAACTGCCAGAAAAGGAGAGGCAATATGCCCTGTTCACTGATGGGTCCTGTCGCATTGTAGGAAAGCATCAGAGGTGGAAGGCGGCTGTATGGAGTCCTGTACGACAAGTTGCAGAAACTGCAGAAGGAAAAGGTGAATCAAGTCAGTTTGCAGAGGTGAAAGACATCCAGCTGGCTTTAGACATTGCTGAATGAGAAAAAATGGCCAATACTTTATCTCTATACTGACTCATGGATGGTGGCCAATGCTCTGTGGGGGTGGTTGCAGCAATGGAAGCGGAGTAATTGGCAACACAGAGGTAAACCCATCTGGGCTGCTGCATTGTGGCAAGATATTGCTGCCCGGCTAGAGAATCTGGTTGTGAAAGTATGTCATGTAGATGCTCATGTACCTAAGAGCCGGGCCACTGAAGAACATCAAAACAACCAACAGGTAGACAAGGCTGCTAGGATTGAAGTAGCTCAGGTAGATCTGGATTGGCAGCATAAGGGTGAATTATTTATGGCTCGGTGGGCCCAGGACACCTCAGGCCATCAGGGAAGAGATGCAACATATAGATGGGCTCGCGATCGAGGGGTGGACCTGACCATGGACACTATTGCACAGGTCATCCATGAATGTGAAACATGCGCTGCAATTAAGCAAGCCAAGCGGTTAAAGCCTCTTTGGTATGGAGGACGATGGCTGAAATACAAATATGGAGAGGCCTGGCAGATTGACTATATCACACTCCCACAAACCCGTCAAGGCAAGCGTTATGTGCTTACGATGGTGGAAGCAACCACCGGATGGCTGGAAACATATCCCGTACCCCATGCCACCGCCCGGAACACTATCCTGGGCCTCGAGAAGCAAATTTTATGGCGACACGGTACCCCAGAAAGAATTGAGTCAGACAACGGGACTCATTTCTGGAACAACCTCATAGACACCTGGGCCAAAGAGCACGGCATTGAGTGGGTGTATCACATCCCCTATCATGCACCAGCCTCTGGGAAAATTGAGCAATACAATGGACTGTTAAAGACTACATTGAGAGCAATGGGTGGTGGGACTTTCAAACATTGGGATACACATCTAGCAAAGGCCACCTGGTTAGTCAACACTAGAGGATCTGTCAATTGAACTGGCCCTGCCCAATCAGAACTTTTACATGCTGTAGAAGGGGATAAGGTCCCTGTAGTGCACATAAAAAATATGCTAGGGAAAACAGTCTGGGTTACTCCTGCCTCAGGCAAAGGCAAACCCATTCGTGGGATTGCTTTTGCTCAAGGGCCTGGGTGCCCTTGGTGGGTGATGCGGAAGGATGGGGAAGTCCGATGTGTGCCTCAAGGGGATTTGATTTTAGGTGAGAACAGCCAATAGATTAAATTGTATGCTATTAATTGCTATATAATCCTGCCACTGTATGTCATCATTATTATAATTATTATGTGCTATATTAATGGTATTGCAGTAAGAATTACTTAGATTAATGAAGAATGAACTTTGACAAAACTGAGTGAAGGGCAGTAGTGATGGAACCAGGACTGACTTCAGCATGCAACAATCCGACACCACACACCATCCTCCTGCTGCGCCCAATGTCACCTGCCTGCCACATCACACCGAAGCCCAATCCTGTTCTACCGCCTGAGCGGACTTTGCATCATCCCTCCTGCCCAGACAGACTGTTACGATAGATGGAGCTCAAAGTCATGGACTGAATGAACTCAACAGACATTTGATAGAGATGGCCCATAGACCGCGGGAATGATATCTATACGTATATATTAAAAGACAGGAAAAGTGATGGTGATTAATTGGAAATGTATTGGAAAGTGTGGGATCTGGGCATAACGTAAATGGTATAGAATAAGGGGTGGATATTGTCCTGGTTTCGGCTGGGACAGAGTTAACTTTCTTCTTAGTAGCTGGTACAGTGCTGTGTTTTGGATTTAGTGTGAGAATGATGTTGATAACACCCTGATGTTTTAGTTGTTGCTAAGTAGCACTTATCTTAAGCCAAGGACTTTTCAGCTTCCTGTGCTCTGCCAGCAAGCAGGTGTGCAAGGAGCTGGGAGGGAGCAGAGCCGGGGCAGCTGACCTGAACTAGCCAAAGGGGTATTCCATACCATGGAACATCATGCCCAGTATATAAACAGGGGGGAGCTGGCCGGGAGGCGCGGATCGCGGTTCGGGAACTAACTGAGCATCGGTCAGCGGGTGGTGAGCAATTGCATTGTGCATCACTGATTTTTTTTCTTTCCCCCCCCCTTCTTTTGTTGCATTCCTTTTCATTACTATTATTATTATATTTCATTATTACTATTGTTAGTATTATATTTTACTTTAGTTATTAAACTGTTCTTATTTCAACCCACGAGTTTTACTTTTTTTTTCCTTTGCTTTCCTCCTCCTTGCCCCACTGGGAGGGGGAGGGGGAAGCGGCTGCGTGGTGCTTAGTTGCTGACTGGGGTTAAACCACGACATCAGGTCACGTTGATCCTGAGATAAAAGCTCATAGCCCCAGGTACTGTTTGTTATTCTAAGCAAGTTGTATTGAAGTTAGTGCCTTGCCTTTCACAATACCCAGCATGAAAACCCACATGTTAGGGTTTTCAAGGCATATGGGTTCCCCATTGGCCTTGAAAGGACCAATAATTTCCTTGCTAGGGGCTGCGTGGGAAAAACAGTGGGGGATGTTATTCTATCACTAAGACAGCTTAGTGATTATCAGACTGAAAAAGAGGAGACAGAGCCTGAAGCATTTCAAATGCAACAGCTCAAGGGAAAGGTTACTTGGAAAGAGATGTTTCTTGCACTAATGCAGGTAGGAGTGCCTAGAGAGCAGGCCTTGGGGGCAAACAATCGATTGTTTTAGTTCTTGATGAATGTAAATATATACAAAGTATTACAAAAAAGGATCCAAGGAGTATCAAGAGTATCAATATCACAAGTTCCCACATATAATCAATATAAAGGATATACGATTAGAGCTAAACAGGCTGAGCACTAAATGCCAAGATGAGCAGGTCTTGGAAATTCTTCAAGTTTGTAGGAGATAACTTCTTGTCACAAGTACTCAGTGAGCCAACTAAGAAAGATGCCCTCCTAGGCTTGTTATTTGTGAATAGAGAAGGACTCGTGGGGGATGTGATGGTAGGTGGCTGTCTTGGCCACAGGGATCATGAAATGGTTGAGTTTAAAATTTTCAGTGTAATAAGAAAAAAGGTGAGCAGAGTTGCTACCCTGGACTTCAGGAGAGCAAACTTTAAGCTATTCAGGGAGCTATTTAGCAGTGTCCCCTGGGAATCTGCTTTTGAGGGCTTAGGAGTCCACGAGTGCTGCTCAGTCTTTAAGAACCACCTTTTAGAAGCACAGGAGCAGGCAATTCCAGTGTGTCGAAAGTCAAGCAAGCGGGGCAGAAGAACAGCTTGGCTGAACAGGGAACTCCTCTTGGAGCTCAGGAGGAAAAAGAAATGGTATGATCTCTGGAAGCAGGGTCAGGCTTTGCAGGAAGATTACAGAGCTGTGGTTCATATATGCAGGGAGAAGACACGAAAGGCCAAAGCTCAGCTAGAGTTGAAACTGGCCAGTGTTGTGTCAGACAACAAGAAGGGCTTTTTTAAGTACGTTAATAGCAAGAGGAGGTCTAAGGAAAACATTGGACGGATACTTGTTGAAGATGATCACCTGACAAATAGGGATGAAGAAAAAGCGGAGGCATTCAATGCTTTTTTTGCCTCAGTCTTTAATAATACTGATAGACCTTGGGCTGCCCGGTCCCCTGAGTCGGAGGACCATGAGTGTGGGAGCAGTGACTTTCCATTTGTGGACACTGAAATTGTGAGGGACCAGCTGTATCAGCTGAATGTTCACAAGTCCATGGGGCCTGATGGGATTCATCCCAGAGTACTGAAGGAGCTAGTGGATGTTATGGCAGGACCCTTCTCTATCATCTACCAAAGGTCTTGGGAGTCTGAGGAGGTCCCCGCTGACTGGAAGCTAGCCAATGTTATTCCAATTTACAAGAAGGGCGTGAGGGAAGACCCAGGGAACTACAGACCTGTTAGTCTAACCTCAGTTCCTGGAAAAATTATAGAGAAGATTATACTGGGTACTATTGAAAGGCATTTAAAGAACAATGCAATCATCAGGCACAGTCAACATGGGTTCACAAAGGGAAAGTCCTGTTTAACTAATTTAATATCCTTCTACCATAATGTCACCTGCCTAGTGGATGAAGGGAAGGCGGTGGATGTAGTCTTTCTGGATTTTAGTGAGGCTTTTGATACTGTCCCTCACAGTATCCTTCTGGACAAGTTGTCCAACTGTGGGATGAGCGGGTTCACGGTGCGCTGGGTGAAGAACTGGCTGAGTGGCAGAGCTCAAAGGGTTGTAGTGAATGGGGCTACATCTGGCTGGCAACCAGGCACCAGCGGTGTTCCTCAGGGCTCAATTCTAGGGCCAGTTCTCTTCAATATATTTATCAACAATCTGGATGCAGGAGTTGAATGCACCATTAGCAAGTTTGCTAATGATACTAAACTGGGAGGTGCTGTTGACTCTCTTGAGTGACAAGAGGCCTTGCAGAGGGATCTGGATAGATTGGAGCATTGGGCAATGATTAATGGGATTAAATTTAACAAGTCCAAATGCCGGATTCTGCACTTGGGATGGAGTAATGACGGGCACAAGTATAAATTGGGAGAGGAGTGGCTGGAGAGCAGCCCTGCAGAAAGGGATCTGGGGGTGCTGGTTGACAGCAGGCTCAATATGAGTCAGCAGTGTGCCCTGGCAGCCAAGAGGGCAAGCCACATCCTGGGGTGCATCAAACACAGCATAACCAGCCGGTCAAAAGAGGTGACTATCCTGCTGTATTCAGCGTTGGTGCAGCCTCACCTTGAGTACTGTGTGCAGTTCTGGGCCCCACAATTTAAGAAGGATGTTCAGGTCCTTGAATGCGTCCAGAGGAGGGCAACAAAGCTGGTGAAAGGGCTGGAAGGCATGTCCTTTGAGGAGCGGCTAAGGACTCTGGGTTTGTCTAGTTTGGAGAAAAGGAGGCTGAGGGGTGACCTCATTGCTCTCTACAGCTTCCTGAGGAGGGGAAGTGGAGAGGGAGGTGCTGATCTCTTCTCCCTGGTATCCAGTGATAGGACTCGTGGGAATGGTTCAAAGCTGCGCCAGGGGAGGTTTAAACTGGACATTAGGAAGCATTTCTTTACCGAGAGGGTGGTCAAACACTGGAACAGGCTTCCTAGAGAGGTGGTCGATGCCCCATGCCTGTCAGTGTTTAAGAGGCATTTGGACAATGCCCTTAACAACATGCTTTAACTTTTGGTCAGCCCTGAAGTGTTCAGGCAGTTGGACTAGATGATCATTGTAGGTCCCTTCCAACTGAAATATTCTATTCTATTCTATTCTAGCACTATGGATATGTGTCATTCATCTGGATGTTATTCCCAAATTATCAATACCCTATATTGTTGCAAAGCTCTTCTAACTGTTAGTGGCTGGTGTAGTCTGCACACACAGCACCAGTTTATGTGTCCAGAGGCACCTTCCCTAGTTATACTTCCCCAACTCTAACCCTGTCGACAATGTTCCCAATGACCTTTAAAACAATTATTAGTACACCTTCTCGGACGACATGGACCACAATTGTTACAGGATGACCGAAGCCAACCATGTTGATAAAACCTGAGTTCTTCTCCTCTTGGGGGATTGCTTGGATGTATAGCAGCTCTATATGGATGATGAATACACCAAACAGGACACTGGCCTCTTTTAACAGTGTCCGATGGTCCACTTGGCCACGCTGCAGGAGCCTCTCTGGTCCAGGTAGATCTAGAAAGGAAACAAAAGTGACATGGTTCCGGAATTCCTTCCTCCTTAGGGATTTGAATGATCCTGGCTTTAATCTCCATGGCAGGATTGGTGGGGTTCTGCATGGCTGGTGGTTATTCATTTAAATGATGTTCCTTAGGAATTCGTTTAACATGTGAGTGATGAATCCAATTCTCTTTCCCTGTAACTTTTACAGCAAAATAGGAAGTTAATAGCACAGTAAATGGACCCTCCCATTTAGGGTCCAACTTCGTTTTGCGAGAGTGGACTTTTATCATTACTGTATCCCCAGACTGGATATCATGTACTTGCATTCCTGCTGGTACTGGTTGAAACCATTGGGCTTGTGCCCTATTTTCTTGTAGATGTTTTTGTATCCTAAATACAAATCTGGTAACTCGTTCATCTCCATCTAAAAGGCTGGTCCTAGTGGGGACAAAGGTCCCAGGTACAGCTAAATGCCTGCCAAACACTATTTCTGCTGATGACAACCCTAGAGGTTGGTGAGGGGTATTTCTAACATCCCATAGCACTATTCCTAAAACTTCAGGCCATTTCAAACCCACTTGACTACAAGTCTGAGCAATTTTTAAGAATCCTATTCATTCTTTCCACCTGTCCTGAGGACTGCGGATGATATGGAACATGTAGCTGTCGCTGTATTCCTAAACTTTTATAAATGTTGTTTAGTACTCCTGCTGAGAACCCCTATCAGATTCTATGGTTTCAGGTATTCCGTATCTGGGAATGATTTTCCCGCAAGAGTGCTTTGACCACTCCCACAGTATCAGCCTTCCTGGTGGGAAAAGCTTCTACCCATCCTGAGAGTTGATCCACTATTACCAGCAGGTGCTTAAGTCCGCTCACAGGAGGCATGTCAGCATAATCAATTTGCAGTCTTTGGAATGGGAAGTATGCCCATGGTTGTCCTCCAGCCTCCTGTTTGGGTTTTACATCGGAAAACTTCCAACATGAGGGACAAGAACTCACAATCCTTTTAACTGCCATATCTATTCCTGGAGCTGCCCACATTCTCTCAATCTGGTTAACAATTGCTACCATCCCTCTATGTGTTTTATCATGAAACCACCTAGCCAAAGTCATTAAATATTTTCTTGGTAAAATGGGGTTTCCTCCAATAGTCCAAATTCCAGTTGCATCTTTCACAGCCTCCCAACTTTTCCATCGAGCCGTTCTTCCTGAGTGACCTCTGCATATATTTGGGCTGGATTATTGATATCTGTCCAGTCATTAGTAGAGGGAGTTGTTATGGCGGTACACTCGTATATAGGTTGGTGGGCAGCAGCTTTTGCTGCTCTATCTGCCAGTTCATTACTCCTTTCAATTTCGCTGGATCCTTTGGTATGAGCTGGACAGTGTACTACAGCGATTTCCCTTGGAAACTTAATAGCTTCCAACAGCATTCGGATTTCAGTCCCATTAGAAATATTTTTTCCCGCCAAGGTAAGGAATCCTCGTTCTTTCCATAGCATACCCGTTGCATGGCACACTCCAAAGGCATATTGAGAGTCAGTATAAATAGTTACTCGCTGATTACGTCCCCACCAGGCTGCTCTTGCTAATGCAATTAATTCAGCCCCTTGGGCACTCACCGAGGGTTGTAGAGGTTCTGCTTCAAGTACCTCTAAGTTTCTCACCACTGCATAGCCCGTGTGTCATTTTCCATTCATGTAGTACGAAGATCCATCAGTGAAAAGGGTTAGGTCCGAGTTCTCTAGAGGTTGATCCCACAGATCTTCCTGTAGGCGGCCAGAGTGAAACACTACCTTAGCACAGTCATGATGTGGTTCACCATCGGAGGGAACAGGCAGTAAAGTTGCTGGATTCAAAACATTACATCTTTTTAAAGTAATATTATCCGCATTTAAAATCATTAATTGACAATGATGCACTCTTTGTGGGGACAATGCTTGTGCAGCATGTTGTTTAAGAATCATTTCTCCTTCATGCGGGACATACACGGTTGTTGGGTGACCCAGAACTAATGGTCTGCTCCTTTTTATGATAGTTGCTGTTGCTGCTATCGCTTTAACACAGGAATTATTCCCTGCCGCTACAGGATCCAGTTGAGTTGAGCAATAAGCCACAGGGCGGCGGTGTGGACCTAGCTTTTGAGTAAGGACTCCGCTAGCTACTCCTTTGTTCTCATGCACAAATAGTTCAAAGGGTTTGGAGTAAAGCTCCTTTTATAGCTTGGAAAGCCTTTTCTCTCTCTGGACCCCAACGTATAGGCTCCACTTCCTCTGCCTTGGTAGCTTCTGTCAATGGCTTACTTAACTCCCCTAGCCCCAGTATCCAGGGTCTGCAGTATCCTACTGCGCCTAAAAATCCTCACGATTGCTTCTTTGTTAACGGTCGAGGTATTTCTACAATAGCCTGGACCCATTCTGGGTCTACTAATCTTTGTCCTTCTTTTGATATGAATCCTAAATATTTTACTTCCTGACGACACAGCTGAAGCTTAGAAAGAGATGCACGGTGACCTTTTTCTGCTAAAGCAGTACATAGACAAATAGTATCTTTCAAGCAATCTTCATATGTCTTGCTGGTAAATAACAAATCATCTACATATTGTACAAGTATAGAACCTCCAGGTAATGTAATATCTTTCAAATTTTCTCCTTGCCACCCTGGCATGTGATCCTTAAAATAGTTGCAGATGTCAGAGGCGGCTTGGTCCACAAACACGCTTGCTGCCAATTCATTATTAAAGTTCTGGAGAGTCATTCCCCCGTATGTCAACAAAGCCTGTTGCAATCTTCCCCAGTAGTCACTGGGGTGTTCCTCTGGCCTCTGTCTACATTTCTGTACTTTAGTCCAATTTACTCTTATTTCCCTGCAAGCTCTAATCGCATCTATCAGATTTCTAACCGCCATTCGGCAATTATCTCTATCTGTTTGATTATTATAATCCCAATTAGGATCAGCCTGAGGCCAGGCAGTCTGATTTCCCCCTGCCTGTAGGGTTAATTCCGCATCCTTTTCAATTATCTTATCTCTCTCGTCTGGATGGAGCAACTCTCTCAATAACGGGTTAACATCGGCCCAGGATGGATTATATCCCGAACGAATATTGGAAAATAATGATGCACATTGACCTGCATCTTCCCTTAACCTGGGCATTTGATTTCCCCACATAACCAAATCCCTGGGGTTCCAGGGGTGATGGGTGTATACATACACGTAACACTGGAGGTGGAGGAGGAACATTTCACACACACCCCCACACACGCCCACCGCCCCTCGCCACTGGCTGCATTGCAAGAGGATTAGGGATAACATTAGAAACCACAGGGTAAGGCCCAGCAGAAGCAGTGGGGACAGCAGAGGCAATTGGGGGGGAATCAGCAAGCGATACAGAGGGAGGAGTATAGGGTGGTGCAGAGACCGGCTCTGCAGGCGCCTCGGTTAATTTACTCACAACTGCTGCAGCTAAAGTTCTTCCTCGAGGTTTTCGTACTCCTTTTCGACCATCCTCTTTATGGCGGTCATATGCCCAATTATCCCATACATACCAATAATTCATTTGCTGAGGTTTTTCATCTTCCAAAATTTTCCAGAGCGTAGCCAATTTCTTTAATTTGAAGGATCCTTTGCAGGGCCATCCCTCTGTTCCTCTAAGTGCTGGCCAGTCTTCCTTACATAGTGTTACCATCCTTTTTTTAGACAGACCTTTAATACCATCTATTTTCTTTGAGTTTTCTAAAACCTCAGTTAAGGGCGTCCCCTTCTCTACACCAGGTTTATTTCTATTATTGCACGCTTCCAGAAACCAGATTACCAGAATTTAGAATTTAGGAGCAGGAGTTTAAAGACTTACCAGCTGGAGCCCCTCGTTCCCAAGGTCCCAGGTGAACTCACCCAAGGTTGTTGGCACTGGACGTTGGTGATGAGAGGGTCCGTCGGCATCTCCTAGGGGTTGCCAAATCTGTTGCAGGAATTATGCAGCCGCCTCCTAGACCATGGTAGGAATTATGCGGATGCCACCTCAACAGGGCTCAGCCCTAGGTTCCTGCTCGAAGATGAGTCGCCAATCCACTGAGTAAATAAGTGGTTTATTTATCCGACGTGCAGAGCAGCTCGAGCTGGGTGCCTCCGAAGAGGGACCCTTACTGCAGACCGTGCACCCCAATTCTACCCGTACCACCCATCACCCGATCCCAAGTCCAATCACTTCATTCTGGTCGGTGGTCTCTTGATTTCTTATTGATTTTCTTTTCACTGGGCTGGCCTTCTTCTGAAGTTACCTCATTCTCTTGGAATTGTTTCCTTGGTCCTTATCCTCTTCATTCTGCTTGTATCTGCTGGTTTCAGCTAGTTCTGTGTTTGCAGCATTAGTTTTATCAAAACATTTACTCTTGGTTAGCTCTTTCGGCCTAAGGCTTCAACTACTTTAGCTTCTAGTGCTAAGCAAGGCTATTAATCCTAACAATTCTCAACATACCCCAAGAATAAACTGATAAATATTAACGTATTCGAGGGAAGGAAAGAGCCGTCTTGAGAAGTTTCTCTAATCTTGCAACTAGAAGGATACCCACTGGTTTTGGCTCAAGTATGGGCGATGAGAGTGCCTGCATATATAATCTGTTAGCAGGCAACACTTTTTATACCACTGGGGGAAAATATTCTTTTGGTACCCGATCACCTCGGATCCGCGCTTATGGTAGGGAGGACTGTGCCTCCCCGCCCCCCCCCCCCCCCCCCCCCCCCCCCCCCCCGCTGTGCTGACCGGACACCCCTCCCCCCCTCCCTTCAAGCCTATAGCCTTAAAACAATACCGACTGCCTGGGGGCCATACTGGGATCTCTCAAACTATTAAACAGTTGTTAGAAGCAGGGGTTATCATCTGACGAACACATTCACCTTTTAATAACCCTATTTGGCCTGTAAAGAAGCCAGATGTATGTCATACACCTGGTGTATGACTGTGGATTACCGGCTTTTGAACCAAGCCGCCGCTCCCATGGCTGCGGTCCTGCTGGACATTGTCACTCTGTTAGAGCGGCTGGAAGCTGGGGCAAACGCCTGGCACGCTGTTACCAACTTGGTGAATGCTGCCTTCAGTATTCCTATTGCTGAAGAGTTGCAGGAACGGTTTGCCTTTTCCTGGGAAGGCCAGCAGTACACATTTACGGTGCTGCCTCAGGGATACCTGCACAGCCCCACAATTTGTCATGGGATTGTAGCTCAGCACTTGGGGGAGTGCAGCCTGTCCCCAAAGTGTAAACTGTTCCATCACATTGATGACATCCTGCTGACCGCACCTACGGAGCAGGATGTCGGGGAGGCACTGAGCAGGGTTGTGGACACCATGAGAGGGCATGGTTGGGAAATTAATCCACAAAAAGTACAAGGGCCAGAAACTGAGGTAAAATTTTTAGGCATCATCTGGCAAGGACCCTGCCAAATTATGCCTGAAGCTGTGAAACAAACAGTACTTCATATAGCTGAGCCCCGGAAAAAGGTTGATGTGCAGCGCTCTGTAAGATTACTGGGGTACTGGCACCAGTTTATCCTACACTTAGCACTGATTGTTAAGACCCTTGTATAATGTCCCCATGTTACATACAGAAGTTCTGCTCCAAAGAACTCAGCTGAGGGTCTGACAAGATGCAAGAGCTGGATAGGGCTAAGGACAGTAACGTGAGATAAATAAAAGCGTAGCCAAACAGACTGAAAGTGTCAGACATCTTCAGAGAACTATCCAAAATAGCTTCTAAAGTCTTTTAACAGATAACTTAGAATGTTATACATTATGCTATTTTTCTCACTTGACACTGAATTGCATTTATTTTTGTATTGGGTTTGCATGGCAAGGTTTTGGTAGTGAGGGGGCTACAGGGGTGGCTTCTGTGAGAAGCTGCTAGAAGCTTCCCCTATGTCCGAAAGAGCCAGTGCCAGCCGGCTCCAAGACAGACCCACCGCTGGCCAAGGCTGAGCCAATCAGCAACAGTGGTAGTGCCTCTGCGATAACATATTTAAGAAAGGGAAAAACCCAAAAAACCTGCGGGAACAAGAGCAGAGGAGAGAGGAGTGAGAATATGTGAGACAAGCAACTCTGCAGACACCAAGGTCAGTGAAGAAGGAGGGGGAGGAGGTGCTCCAGGAGCCAGAGGAGAGATTCCCCTGCAGCCCGTGGTGAAGACCATGGTGAGGCAGGCTGTCCCCCTGCAGCCCATGGAGGTTAACGGTGGAGCAGATATCCACCTGCAGCCCATGGAGGACCCCACGCCGGAGCAGGTGGATGCCCAAAGGAGGCTGTGACCCCGTGGGAAGCCCGCACTGGAGCAAGCTCCTGGCAGGACCTGTGGACCCATGGAGAGAGGAGCCCATGCTGGAGCAGGTTTGCTGGCAGGACTTGTGTCCTGGTTTCGGCTGGGACAGAGTTAACTCTCTTCTTAGTAGCTGGTACAGTGCTGTGTTTTGGATTTAGCGTGAGAATGATGTTGATAACACACTGATGTTTTAGTTGTTGCTAAGTAGCGCTTATCTTAAGTCACACTTTTTTACTGTGAGGGTGACCGAGCACTGGAACAGGTTGACCAGAGAGGTGGTGGAGTCTCCATCCTTGGAGATATTCAAAAGCCATCTGGACATGGTCCTGGGCAACCGGCTCTAGGTGGCCCTGCTTGAGCAGATGGGTTGGACCAGAAGACCTCCAGAGGTCCCTTCCAACTTCAACCATTCTGTGATTCTGCGATTCTGGTTTTCTACAGTAAGGACGAGCCCACTTAGAAGAGGCAATACAGTTCAGAGTATGTGGTGACAATTAAAGCAGAAAGATGTGTTTAAGACATGAAATGACTGGATTCAACTAAATGTGTCAACACTGAATCCTCAGTCCTTCAAGTCCACGTTACTACATGCATATAGCTGAGATTAGCCTCAAGAGGTTCTCTTGAACATAGGGTATCTGAAAAAGAGACCAATTTAAAACAGGAAATGAGTCAACCTTTATGCATTTTTCAATTTGGTTAAAAATATTATCCAAGACCTGAACATAATTCTTAACTTCAGTGGGTTAATCAGGGTCCATCCTGTCTTCCTCTATTTTAGCAATTTCCTGCTGAATATTGATCATTGCATGACAGAATCTATCCAGCTCTGCCTTCTATTCAGACTCTGTTGGTTCAATCATAAGTGTCCCTGCCATTGGCCAGGACATGGTTGGAGCATGAAAAACTGGTTGTCTTGGTTTCGGCTGGGATAGAGTTAATTTTCTTCCTAGTAGCTGGTACAGTGCTGTGTTTTGGATTTAGTGTGAGAATACTGTTGATAACACTCTGATGTTTTAGTTGTTGCTAAGTAGCACTTAAGGATTTTTCAGTTTCCCATGCTCTGCTAGCAAGCAGGTGTGCAAGAAGCTGGGAGGGAGCATAGCCAGGACAGCTGACCCAAACTAGCCAAAGGGGTATTCCATATCATGGAACGTCATGCCCAGTATATAAACGGGGGGGGGAGTTGGCCGGGAGGGGTGGATCGCTGCTCTGGCATCGGTCAGCGGGTGGTGAGCAATTGCATTGTGCATCACTGACTTTTCTTGGGTTTTATTTCTTTTTTGTTATATTCCTTTTCATTACAATTATTATTATTATTAGTAGTAGTATTATATTTTATTTTACTTTAGTTATTAAACTGTTCTTATCTCAACCCACGAGTTTTACCTTTTTTTTCCCGATCCTCCTCCCCTCCCCACTGGGAGGGAGAGGGGAGGGGGAAGCGGCTGCGTGGTGCTTAGTTGCTGGCTGGGGTTAAACCACGACACTGATAAAGAACAAATCCAGTCACTGATTACAGGTTATGAGTTAATGTAAGCATTAGCTAGCAGTTGACAACCTTATTTTTCCTAAAAGATGAAAAAACAAGTTCTTAGGCCTTTTCTGTAACCCTTTTCAGGACTGAACACTCAGGTAGGCAATATGCTGGAGGGGGCAGATTGCTCAAAGAACCTTAGTTCCTACCTAAAGGGGAGTATCTCATTGTGTTATTGATAGTAGAGGAAAGAGTCACACACAGACTTTATGGAATGATCTTAAAAGCTGCACTTTTAGATTCTGGTTCTCAGCCCAAAGGATAATACTTCCTTCCAAAGTGATTGGGGTAGAGGTGAGGTGCTTTCCCTGGCTGTCAAGGAAACACTTGGACAGACAGATGAAGCATCCTGGTGTCACCATATCAGCACCCATTCTTGGCATGATGGCGTCGGCAGCACTTTCTAATATCTGGTGTAGTCTGCGGGTTCCTGATCCAAAATCAGCACACGAGGTGTGGTTAGGAACGAAGACTTGGTTGAAGAGGGAAATGGACCTCAGAGGGGGGAAACCTCGGTGCTTAGAATGGGTAGGAAAACTGGTTGGGAATGTGATAATAAAAGGAAGCTTTGGCTGCAGTGCCCATGAACTAGCAGAGTTGAAGCTCCTGAGGGTAATGAGGAAAGCAAGTAGCAGAGTACAGGCCCTGGACTTCAGAAGAGCAGATTTTGGCTTATTCAGGAAACTGGTAGGTGGTAGGTAGTGCTGAAGGGCAAAGGAGCTCAAGAAAGCTGGGAGGTCTCTAAGGACAGCATTGTCCAAGGAAAAATATGGTCCATCCCAATACTCAGGAAGACAAGTAGATGTACCAGGAGACCAGCTTGGCTAAACAGGGAACTCATGGTAGAGCTCCAATGCAAAAAGAGGGCATTGAGTAGATGGAAGCAAGGACAGGTGCCGTGGTTTAATGCCAGCCAGCAGCTAAGCACCGCATAGCCACTCACTCTCCACCGAGTGGGATGGGAAAGAGAAATGGAAGGGCAAAAGTGCGAAAACTCGCGAGTTGAGATAAAGACAGTTTAATAGGTAAAGCAAAAGCTGTGCACGCAAGCAAAGCAAAACAAGGAATTCATTCACTGCTTCCCATTGGCAGGCAGGTGTTCAGCCATCTCCAGGAAAGCAGGGCTCCATCATGCATAACGGTTACTTGGGAAGACAAATGCCATCGCTCTGAATGTCCCCCCTTCCTCCGTCTTCCCTGCTGCTTTTATTGCTGAGCACGACATCATACGGTATGAAATATCCCTTTGGTAGGCTGGTAGGTTTGGTAGCTATGCCCCCTCCCAACTTCTTGTGCACCCCCAGCTTACTCGCTGGCAGTGTGAGAAAACAAAGAAGGCCTTGGTGCTGTGTAAGCACTGTTCAGCAATAACTAAAACATCCCCCACTGTTTTCATCACAAATCCAAAACATAGCACCATACAAGCTACCATGAAGAAAATTAACCCTATCCCAGCCAAAACAGGTACAGACAGGCTACAAAGGAGGAATAAAGAAACACTGCCCAAGCATGTAGGGATAGTGTCAGGAAAGCCAAAGCTCAACTGGAGGACCATCAAGAGCAACAAGAAGAGTTTCTACCGTTACATTACCAATAAAAGGTTGAACAAGGAAAATGAACAAGGGCCTGTTGTTGAATGGGCCAAGGGATTTAGTGACAACACATGCAGATAAGGCTGAGTTACTCAATGCCTTGGTTGCCTTTGCCTGCAAACTGACTTGACTCGCCTTCTCCTTCAGTGGCTTCTGCGACTTGTCGTATAGGACTCCACACAGCAGCTTTCCACTTCCAATAGTCTTCCTCACGATGTCCCTTGGTTGAACTCTTCTTCTCAGTTAACTTCTGCATACTTTGCATTTCTTGCGAATATCCAAAACTGATAAAGACCTACTGAAGCCTACCTAGTTTCTAATTACAAGGACATCCTGACCATATATCCTTCCTCTTATCTACTGAATAGGACAATGCATGCCTTATTTGGTAGCCTAATATTTAGCAGACAACACTTAATCACTAAATAGAGTTTTACTATGGTATCAGGGACATAGCTGTTATCTTATTGATCACATCCCTTGGGTCTGTGACAACGTCTGTCTTGCTATTTTATTCCCCAAAACCGGATGTCTTGTGCAGATCCTTTGACCTTGCTTTGACCTTCCTTTTTATAAGAGGCAAGTATTGAACAGGTTCTTCTGTTTTCTTCAATGCTGACTTTAACCTCTCCTGTTAAAATTTTGGATCATAATATATAAATTTTAAAAAATGTTCAACAGATCAGTCCCAGCATTTTCTTGATACAGTGCATGAAGAGGTGTACTGGATCTGGCTGGGATGGATTTAACTTTCTCATAGCAGCCCATATAGTGCTGTGCTTTGGATTTGGCTAAGACAGTGTTGATAACACACCAATGTTTTGGCTACTGCTGAGCAGTGCTTGCACAGCATCAAGGCTGTCTCTCCAGCATCCTCCACCCCCAAAGGCCAGTAGGCTGGGGGTGGGCAAGAAGTAGGGAGGAGACATAGCTGGGACAGCTGACCCAAACTGACCAAAAAGATATTCCATACCATATGTTGTGCTCAGCAATAAAAGCTAAGAGAAAGGAGGAGGAGGTTGGCATTCTGTATTAAGGCGTTTGTCTTCCGAAGCATCTGCTACACGTACTGAGGCCCTGCTTCCCAGGAAGTGTCTGGACATTGCCTGCTGATGGGAAGTAGAGAATAAATCTCTTTTTCTTTTGTTTTGCTTCCCTGCGTGGCCTTTGCTTTTTTGTTTTCGCGTTAAACTACCTTTACCTCTGTGGTGGGTTAACCTTGGCTGACCACCAGGTGCCCATAAAGCCACTCTATCAATCACTCCCCCTTCTCAACAGGACAGGGGGAGAAAAAATACTATGAAAAGCTCATGGGTCGAGATAAGGGCAGGGAGATCACTTACCAATTACCATCATGGCTAAACAGACTGACTTAGGGAAATTAATTTAATTTATGCCAATCAAATCAGAGTAGGATAATGAGAAATAAGAGCAAATCTAAAAAACGCCTTCCCCACCCTCCATTCCCAGGCTCAACTTCACTGCCAACTATTTACCTCCTTCCCCCAAGTGGCACAGGGGGATGTGGAATGAGGGTTGTGGTCAGTTCATAATGCTTCTCTCTGCCGCTCCTTCTTCCTCATGCTCTTCCCCTGCTCCAGCATGGGGTCCCTCCATGGGAACTTCTCCACGTGAGTCCTTCCCTGGGCTGCAGGTTCTCCAAGAACTGCTCCGAGCAGGGTCCCTCACTGGGTGCAGTCCTTCAGGAATGGACTGCTTCAGCGTGAGCCCCCGTGGGGTCACAGGTCCTGCCAGCAAACCTGCTCCAGCATGGGTCCTCACGGGCTGCAGCTTCCTTCAGGAGAATCCACCTGCCCTCCGGGCTGCAGGGTGGATATCTGCTCCACGTTAACCTCCAGGGGTTGCAGGGGAAGACGCCTCAATGGTCACAGACGGGCTGGCAGAGGAACATTCTGACTGACCACAACCTCATTCCACATCCTCCCTGTGACCTTGGGTGAAGGAGGTAAAATAGTTTCGAGTCAATTGAGCCTGGAAGAAGGGGGTGGGGCAAGCGTTTTTTAGATTTGCTCTTATTTCTCATTATCTACTCTGATTTGATTGGCATAAATTAAACTAATTTCGCTAAGTCAAGTCTGTTAGCCCTGTCTGGTAAGATGGTAAGTGATCTCCCTGCCCTTATCTCGACCCATGAGCTTTTCATAGTATTTTTTCTCCCCCTGTCCTGTTGAGAAGGGGGAGTGATTGATAGAGTGGCTTTATGGGCACCTGGTGGTCAGCCAAGGTTAACCACCACAGAGGTAAAGGTAGTTTAACGCGAAAACAAAAAAGCAAAGGCCACGCAGGGAAGCAAAACAAAAGAAAAAGAGATTTATTCTCTACTTCCCATCAGCAGGCAATGTCCAGACACTTCCTGGGAAGCAGGGCCTCAGTACGTGTAGCAGATGCTTCGGAAGACAAACGCCTTAATACAGAATGCCAACCTCCTCCTCCTTTCTCTTAGCTTTTATTGCTGAGCACAACATATGGTATGGAATATCTTTTTGGTCAGTTTGGGTCAGCTGTCCCAGCTATGTCTCCTCCCTACTTCTTGCCCACCCCCAGCCTACTGGCCTTTGGGGGTGGAGGATGCTGGAGAGACAGCCTTGATGCTGTGCAAGCACTGCTCAGCAGTAGCCAAAACATTGGTGTGTTATCAACACTGTCTTAGCCAAATCCAAAGCACAGCACTATATGGGCTGCTATGAGAAAGTTAAATCCATCCCAGCCAGATCCAGTACACCTCTTCATGCACTGTATCAAGAAAATGCTGGGACTGATCTGTTGAACATTTTTTAAAATTTATATATTATGATCCAAAATTTTAACAGGAGAGGTTAAAGTCAGCATTGAAGAAAACAGAAGAACCTGTTCAATACTTGCCTCTTATAAAAAGGAAGGTCAAAGCAAGGTCAAAGGATCTGCACAAGACATCCGGTTTTGGGGAATAAAATAGCAAGACAGACGTTGTCACAGACCCAAGGGATGTGATCAATAAGATAACAGCTATGTCCCTGATACCATAGTAAAACTCTATTTAGTGATTAAGTGTTGTCTGCTAAATATTAGGCTACCAAATAAGGCATGCATTGTCCTATTCAGTAGATAAGAGGAAGGATATATGGTCAGGATGTCCTTGTAATTAGAAACTAGGTAGGCTTCAGTAGGTCTTTATCAGTTTTGGATATTCGCAAGAAATGCAAAGTATGCAGAAGTTAACTGAGAAGAAGAGTTCAACCAAGGGACATCGTGAGGAAGACTATTGGAAGTGGAAAGCTGCTGTGTGGAGTCCTATACGACAAGTCGCAGAAGCCACTGAAGGAGAAGGCGAGTCAAGTCAGTTTGCAGGCAAAGGCAACCAAGGCATTGAGTAACTCAGCCTTATCTGCATGTGTTGTCACTAAATCCCTTGGCCCATTCAACAACAGGCCCTTGTTCATTTTCCTTGTTCAACCTTTTATTGGTAATGTAACGGTAGAAACTCTTCTTGTTGCTCTTGATGGTCCTCCAGTTGAGCTTTGGCTTTCCTGACACTATCCCTACATGCTTGGGCAGTGTTTCTTTATTCCTCCTTTGTAGCCTGTCTGTACCTGTTTTGGCTGGGATAGGGTTAATTTTCTTCATGGTAGCTTGTATGGTGCTATGTTTTGGATTTGTGATGAAAACAGTGGGGGATGTTTTAGTTATTGCTGAACAGTGCTTACACAGCACCAAGGCCTTCTTTGTTTTCTCACACTGCCAGCGAGTAAGCTGGGGGTGCACAAGAAGTTGGGAGGGGGCATAGCTACCAAACCTACCAGCCTACCAAAGGGATATTTCATACCGTATGATGTCGTGCTCAGCAATAAAAGCAGCAGGGAAGACGGAGGAAGGGGGGACATTCAGAGCGATGGCATTTGTCTTCCCAAGTAACCGTTATGCATGATGGAGCCCTGCTTTCCTGGAGATGGCTGAACACCTGCCTGCCAATGGGAAGCAGTGAATGAATTCCTTGTTTTGCTTTGCTTGCGTGCACAGCTTTTGCTTTACCTATTAAACTGTCTTTATCTCAACTCGCGAGTTTTCGCACTTTTGCCCTTCCATTTCTCTTTCCCATCCCACTCGGTGGAGAGTGAGTGGCTATGCGGTGCTTAGCTGCTGGCTGGCATTAAACCACGGCACCTGTCCTTGCTTCCATCTACTCAATGCCCTCTTTTTGCATTGGAGCTCTACCATGAGTTCCCTGTTTAGCCAAGCTGGTCTCCTGGTACATCTACTTGTCTTCCTGAGTATTGGGATGGACCATATTTTTCCTTGGACAATGCTGTCCTTAGAGACCTCCCAGCTTTCTTGAGCTCCTTTGCCCTTCAGCACTACCTACCACCTACCAGTTTCCTGAATAAGCCAAAATCTGCTCTTCTGAAGTCCAGGGCCTGTACTCTGCTACTTGCTTTCCTCATTACCCTCAGGAGCTTCAACTCTGCTAGTTCATGGGCACTGCAGCCAAAGCTTCCTTTTATTATCACATTCCCAACCAGTTTTCCTACCCATTCTAAGCACCGAGGTTTCCCCCCTCTGAGGTCCATTTCCCTCTTCAACCAAGTCTTCGTTCCTAACCACACCTCGTGTGCTGATTTTGGATCAGGAACCCGCAGACTACACCAGATATTAGAAAGTGCTGCCGACGCCATCATGCCAAGAATGGGTGCTGATATGGTGACACCAGGATGCTTCATCTGTCTGTCCAAGTGTTTCCTTGACAGCCAGGGAAAGCACCTCACCTCTACCCCAATCACTTTGGAAGGAAGTATTATCCTTTGGGCTGAGAACCAGAATCTAAAAGTGCAGCTTTTAAGATCATTCCATAAAGTCTGTGTGTGACTCTTTCCTCTACTATCAATAACACAATGAGATACTCCCCTTTAGGTAGGAACTAAGGTTCTTTGAGCAATCTGCCCCCTCCAGCATATTGCCTACCTGAGTGTTCAGTCCTGAAAAGGGTTACAGAAAAGGCCTAAGAACTTGTTTTTTCATCTTTTAGGAAAAATAAGGTTGTCAACTGCTAGCTAATGCTTACATTAACTCATAACCTGTAATCAGTGACTGGATTTGTTCTTTATCAGTGTCGTGGTTTAACCCCAGCCAGCAACTAAGCACCACGCAGCCGCTTCCCCCTCCCCTCTCCCTCCCAGTGGGGAGGGGAGGAGGATCGGGAAAAAAAAGGTAAAACTCGTGGGTTGAGATAAGAACAGTTTAATAACTAAAGTAAAATAAAATATAATACTACTACTAATAATAATAATAATTGTAATGAAAAGGAATATAACAAAAAAGAAATAAAACCCAAGAAAAGTCAGTGATGCACAATGCAATTGCTCACCACCCGCTGACCGATGCCAGAGCAGCGATCCACCCCTCCCGGCCAACTCCCCCCCCGTTTATATACTGGGCATGACGTTCCATGATATGGAATACCCCTTTGGCTAGTTTGGGTCAGCTGTCCTGGCTATGCTCCCTCCCAGCTTCTTGCACACCTGCTTGCTAGCAGAGCATGGGAAACTGAAAAATCCTTAAGTGCTACTTAGCAACAACTAAAACATCAGAGTGTTATCAACAGTATTCTCACACTAAATCCAAAACACAGCACTGTACCAGCTACTAGGAAGAAAATTAACTCTATCCCAGCCGAAACCAAGACAACCAGTTTTTCATGCTCCAACCATGTCCTGGCCAATGGCAGGGACACTTATGATTGAACCAACAGAGTCTGAATAGAAGGCAGAGCTGGATAGATTCTGTCATGCAATGATCAATATTCAGCAGGAAATTGCTAAAATAGAGGAAGACAGGATGGACCCTGATTAACCCACTGAAGTTAAGAATTATGTTCAGGTCTTGGATAATATTTTTAACCAAATTGAAAAATGCATAAAGGTTGACTCATTTCCTGTTTTAAATTGGTCTCTTTTTCAGATACTCTATGTTCAAGAGAACCTCTTGAGGCTAATCTCAGCTATATGCATGTAGTAACGTGGACTTGAAGGACTGAGGATTCAGTGTTGACACATTTAGTTGAATCCAGTCATTTCATGTCTTAAACACATCTTTCTGCTTTAATTGTCACCACATACTCTGAACTGTATTGCCTCTTCTAAGTGGGCTCGTCCTTACTGTAGAAAACCAGAATCGCAGAATCACAGAATGGTTGAAGTTGGAAGGGACCTCTGGAGGTCTTCTGGTCCAACCCATCTGCTCAAGCAGGGCCACCTAGAGCCGGTTGCCCAGGACCATGTCCAGATGGCTTTTGAATATCTCCAAGGATGGAGACTCCACCACCTCTCTGGTCAACCTGTTCCAGTGCTCGGTCACCCTCACAGTAAAAAAAGTGTGACTTAAGATAAGCGCTACTTAGCAACAACTAAAACATCAGTGTGTTATCAACATCATTCTCACGCTAAATCCAAAACACAGCACTGTACCAGCTACTAAGAAGAGAGTTAACTCTGTCCCAGCCGAAACCAGGACACAAGTCCTGCCAGCAAACCTGCTCCAGCATGGGCTCCTCTCTCCATGGGTCCACAGGTCCTGCCAGGAGCTTGCTCCAGTGCGGGCTTCCCACGGGGTCACAGCCTCCTTTGGGCATCCACCTGCTCCGGCGTGGGGTCCTCCATGGGCTGCAGGTGGATATCTGCTCCACCGTTAACCTCCATGGGCTGCAGGGGGACAGCCTGCCTCACCATGGTCTTCACCACGGGCTGCAGGGGAATCTCTCCTCTGGCTCCTGGAGCACCTCCTCCCCCTCCTTCTTCACTGACCTTGGTGTCTGCAGAGTTGCTTGTCTCACATATTCTCACTCCTCTCTCCTCTGCTCTTGTTCCCGCAGGTTTTTTGGGTTTTTCCCTTTCTTAAATATGTTATCGCAGAGGCACTACCACTGTTGCTGATTGGCTCAGCCTTGGCCAGCGGTGGGTCTGTCTTGGAGCCGGCTGGCACTGGCTCTTTCGGACATAGGGGAAGCTTCTAGCAGCTTCTCACAGAAGCCACCCCTGTAGCCCCCTCACTACCAAAAACCTTGCCATGCAAACCCAATACAAAAATAAATGCAATTCAGTGTCAAGTGAGAAAAATAGCATAATGTATAACATTCTAAGTTATCTGTTAAAAGACTTTAGAAGCTATTTTGGATAGTTCTCTGAAGATGTCTGACACTTTCAGTCTGTTTGGCTATCGCTTTTATTTATCTCACGTTACTGTCCTTAGCCCTATCCAGCTCTTGCATCTTGTCAGACCCTCAGCTGAGTTCTTTGGAGCAGAACTTCTGTATGTAACATGGGGACATTATACAAGGGTCTTAACAATCAGTGCTAAGTGTAGGATAAACTGGTGCCAGTACCCCAGTAATCTTACAGAGCGCTGCACATCAACCTTTTTCCGGGGCTCAGCTATATGAAGTACTGTTTGTTTCACAGCTTCAGGCATAATTTGGCAGGGTCCTTGCCAGATGATGCCTAAAAATTTTACCTCAGTTTCTGGCCCTTGTACTTTTTGTGGATTAATTTCCCAACCATGCCCTCTCATGGTGTCCACAACCCTGCTCAGTGCCTCCCGACATCCTGCTCCGTAGGTGCGGTCAGCAGGATGTCATCAATGTGATGGAACAGTTTACACTTTGGGGACAGGCTGCACTCCCCAAGTGCTGAGCTACAATCCCATGACAAATTGTGGGGCTGTGCAGGTATCCCTGAGGCAGCACCGTAAATGTGTACTGCTGGCCTTCCCAGGAAAAGGCAAACCGTTCCTGCAACTCTTCAGCAATAGGAATACTGAAGGCAGCATTCACCAAGTTGGTAACAGCGTGCCAGGCGTTTGCCCCAGCTTCCAGCCGCTCTAACAGAGTGACAATGTCCAGCAGGACCGCAGCCATGGGAGCGGCGGCTTTGGTTCAAAAGCCGGTAATCCACAAGTCATACACCAGGTGTATGACATACATCTGGCTTCTTTACAGGCCAAATAGGGTTATTAAAAGGTGAATGTGTTCGTCAGATGATAACCCCTGCTTCTAACAACTGTTTAATAGTTTGAGAGATCCCAGTATGGCCCAGGCAGTCGGTATTGTTTTAAGGCTATAGGCTTGAAGGGAGGGGGGGAGGGGTGTCCGGTCAGCACAGCGGGGGGGGGGGGGGGGGGGGTGGGGGGGGGCGGGGAGGCACAGTCCTCCCTACCATAAGCGCGGATCCGAGGTGATCGGGTACCAAAAGAATATTTTTCCCCCAGTGGTATAAAAAAGTGTTGCCTGCTAACAGATTATATATGCAGGCACTCTCATTCGCCCATACTTGAGCCAAAACCAGTGGGTATCCTTCTAGTTGCAAGATTAGAGAAACTTCTCAAGACGGCTCTTTCCTTCCCTCGAATACGTTAATATTTATCAGTTTATTCTTGGGGTATGTTGAGAATTGTTAGGATTAATAGCCTTGCTTAGCACTAGAAGCTAAAGTAGTTGAAGCCTTAGGCCGAAAGAGCTAACCAAGAGTAAATGTTTTTGATAAAACTAATGCTGCAAACACAGAACTAGCTGAAACCAGCAGATACAAGCAGAATGAAGAGGATAAGGACCAAGGAAACAATTCCAAGAGAATGAGGTAACTTCAGAAGAAGGCCAGCCCAGTGAAAAGAAAATCAATAAGAAATCAAGAGACACCGACCAGAATGAAGTGATTGGACTTGGGGATCGGGTGATGGGTGGTACGGGTAGAATTGGGTGTGCACGGTCTGCAGTAAGGGTCCCTCTTCGGAGGCACCCAGCTCGAGCTGCTCTGCACGTCGGATAAATAAACCACTTATTTACTCAGTGGATTGGCGACTCATCTTCGAGCAGGAACCTAGGGCTGAGCCCTGTTGAGGTGGCATCCGCATAATTCCTACCATGGTCTAGGAGGCGGCTGCATAATTCTGCAACAGATTTGGCAACCCCTAGAGATGCCGACGGACCCTCTCATCACCAACGTCCAGTGCCAACAACCTTGGGTGAGTTACCTGGGACCTTGGGAACGAGGGCTCCAGCTGGTAAGTCTTTAAACTCCTGCTCCTAAATTCTAAATTCTGGTAATCTGGTTTCTGGAAGCGTGCAATAATAGAAATAAACCTGGTGTAGAGAAGGGGACGCCCTTAA